>NW_024539312.1:0-158901 GCF_016758775.1 Suillus clintonianus
CGACTCCAAAAAAAAATAAAGAACGTATATGTCACATGTACACTCCTTCGCTCACTTCAAGGTCATTATTGTCATGAATTTTCAACAGGGAAAGGCAACGAGGCACCTCCAGGGCGTTCGCCGTGCACGCGGAACCGGTATAAACACGTATACCCATCCTTGCCCCAGTTATCCTTGACGACAAGCGCCACGATACCGAAATCTAGAGATAGATCGCGGACTTCTTGGCGAACGGGGAAGGTTTGGATGTTTGAATGCGCGTGTATATCATAGGTGAACGATGCCAGGCGGATGAACGGTACGTCCATTGGGAGCGTAGCCGGATAGTCGTCCTCGAGATCCGCTTCAGATATAGCTTCTTCAGCCTCCTTCGCAGCCTCTCGTCGCGCAGCTTGTTCTGCGCGCCATGCTGCAACTTTTTCCAGATTATCCTTGCCCTCTACTTGGCCCCATACCTCCATGTCTTTGGGAGCCGTGCTGAGATCGAATGCGACTTCCTTGGCGACGTGGTCAATGGTGATATCAGAGACGATAGCAGGGAAGGCAAGCATCACGCCTAATTGACCGTAAGACCCCGTCATGGGCCAGCAGTTCCCGCTGTGCAAATCCTGGTGCAAAGCGGTTATCGGCGATCGGCCGACTTCATATCCGTGGCCAGTAATAAGACCCAGAATCTGCCCTTGCAGCGTGCTTGGCCGCAACTCCAGCGTGCCACTCGTGAGATGGGGGATAGGACGTGCACCACCAGAATGGAGCGCAAAATCAGGACGGGAGATGATATCTTGAGTCCCATACCGTGCAATGGCGTTGTCGACGAGTTGGGAGATGAGTGAAGTGACGTCGGAGCCATCCGTTGACTTAATGGTCAAACCAGCACCGGTGCCAACAGTGGATGCCAGCTTGGACCACCAAGCTGTGCCAGCAGGTACGTTTACTGGAGCATGAGCAGCGTTCTTGGCTTGCTCCAGAGCGTCCTTTACGCTACCCTCGACGCCTCCGAGCCGCTCCTCTAGAATCCTCAACTTAGCCCGTGCCTCTTCGTCATTAGCAGGAGGTGGCATTGAAACCACGGTCTCCCTAGGCGCAGATTCAACAGCACTTAGCTGAGAATGCAGAGCTTGAATCTCCCGTCTAAGGTCAACCAGACTTTGACTCGAAGATGACGTAAGATGAGCTTCAGTGTCGGACACTCGCTTGGCTTCTTCACGAATTCGCGCCTCAAGAGCAAAAATTCGGTTGACAACATCTCCGTGTGCGCGAGCCTCAAGATCTTGTTGGGCACGAGCACGTTGTTGGTCAAGGGATAGACCAGACAGAGCGGCTTCAATATTTTGGAGCCTAGCACTAAGTTCGTCAAGGTTCGTGATCGGCGTGTCGGGTGCGTAATATGTGCGTTGCGGTGAGCGAATGGGTAGCATTTGAAGGATAGGATCATGAAACTGATGCCAGACGGCATAGAGAGCAGCAGCGACGAATAGGTATCTGGCAAGGGTGATGAATGGCCCCGCATTGATGTGTGAGAAAAAGGCGGCTGGACGCATAAAGATGATGTCAATGATCGACCCAAATATGCGGCCAAGAACGAGGGCCAGGAGGGCAAGAATGCGTATGGCCCAAGCGAAGAGACCCACAAGGAGCCGTACAATACGGTTCACAACCAGGCCTAAGAGACCTCCGACCGAGAATGATCGTGATGGCATGTCAGACGTGTTGGAAAAGCCATCCACAGCTGGAGGCTCATCCATCTCAGGGATGGAGTCAAGCCCTACTTCGAGGTCAGTTGGATCGTCGGACTGAGGAGGGACAGAATCGCGAGACTGAGGAGGGACAGAACCGCGAGACTGAGGAGGGACAGAACCGCGATGTATCGAGGACCTTGAAGGCGGGGGTAGGGAGTTACGTGCAATCGAACTCTGGGAGGTCGACGCGCGCTGAGCCGATGAGCGCTGTGAAAGGTGATGAGTAAAGACGCTGAAATCACAGAGGTTCACCCTTACCTGCTCACTTCCACTGCTACTGTCGTCGTCTTCTTCCTCACCATCAACATTGGTCTTGCTGCCTCTCTTCTTCTTCCGTCGCTTGTCGTAGCCCGCTACTGGCAGCGTTGTCAGAGGACCTCCACCTAAATCCTTTTTCTTAATCTTCCTTTTTCTTTTCCGCCCGTCGTCAGAAACATCGTCGGACTCCCCTTCGATATCAGACTGTGAGGGTTGATATGCCTTGTTATCCATGGACATCCGGTTCCGCTTGTGGGTGGATACGAGTCTTTTGGATGCGGTCTGCTCTTGCTGCTCACGAGCTATCTTTTGCCGCATCGTCTCTTGATACTCCAGCTCCTCTGACGCGTAGTCATAACTGGAGTCTCTGCCATTTGTGGTTGTGTTGACAGCTGAAATGTCTCCGGGTTCGGTTGAGCGGGGACGCATGTAAAAGGAGGTTGCTGACGTGAGGGCACGCTTAGAAACGTCGACGACCTGCTCAAAGGGGCTTTTCCCGCGAGCACTGCGGTCACGTTCTTGAGATTCCTGGTTGTCTTCGCCTTCGGAGTCGGACACATGCGTCATTGTGGAGTCCTGCTTTGAGAGGGGCTTACGCGTATTGCGCTGCGAAAGACGATTCGGAGGCGGCGCTAGTCGGCGACTGTTGGTGGAGTGAGTCTCTTTCTCATAGTCGACCGACGTGCTTCGAGGGACATTGAGGTTTGTTTGGGATCCAGAGGCCCATGCATTATTGGGATTACTGGGGTTCATCTCGTGTAATGTAGATGCGGCTTGACTGAAAGCGCTTGCGATATTGACAGAGGTGTCCTTTACACTCCAGGTCTCTGGGTTGAGCGTTGGTTGAGACTGCTGTAGTGAGCGTTCGCGCTTTAGGCGAGCGTAGCGGACGAGAGCTGTCTCGTCGTCTGCTGCGTCGGCCGTGGCTGCAGATGATGTGGGTTTAGGCGGTGATTTGGAACCTGCTGTTGGAGCTCTGACGTGCATGTGAAAATATGATGAGGGTACGGTTAAAAGATATGATATGATAGTGCTCACCCGTACGCGTACGAGGTTGTTATATTTGAACGTTGTGGACTAGTGGGAGGATTGACGACGGTTCTAGCAGATGGGTTGTTGTGAATTGTAGTAAGATGCGTCTTGTTGAGGAAAGTGTGGTGATCTAGACGTCTGCCTTGACCAAGAGGTGTGCCTGCGAATGACATATGTAAGCCCGTGCAAGGCTGCTACGAGGCGATAGCCTTGATTAAGAGCACGCTCAAAACACGTTTCCAAGGTGCGTGTTATGTGTAACTCGGCAGGCGTGTTGCGATTAGCGCTAACCTAGTAGTCAAAAAATGTGTCAGTGCACGTGTTCAAGTCGCCTGCTGGATTTCAGTTATTAGAACGTTGAAAACGAGGATGATGAAGGTGTTGAAGAGTGTTCCGTGGCAGACAACATAAAACATAAAACGCGACCAAAGCGTGTTCGTCAAATCACACTTGTTTATTCTTATTTGTACACAATCCATAGCCCACAAAAGGAAACCTTAGTATTCGACCACAATGAGTTGGCTTGCTTCCACTACCAAAGCGTCGCGACGTGGACAAAGCTCGATTTGTGGTCAATGGCCATCGCCTGTGACAACTGTTGCTGGCCGACAAGACCGTCGCTGACTCATTGTCAGATTGAACAGGGAGGTTGAGGCAAAGCTCGCGCACGCGCAAACAGCCTTCATTGCTGTGCCGTACATGTAAGGTTACTACATTATACAGCAAAGCAAGGAAGGCCGGTCTACCTTACCTTGGCAAAGCGTCATGTCGTGGACAATAGGTGCTATCCACAGTGGCAAAAATGCGCGGCGCTTGACCGCCACGAGGGCAACACCGTTATCGGCCTACGAGAACATCGGAACTCGTTAGTAAGTGGATCGTAACATATGCGTCCGCTAAAGTATGAGGTGTTTCATATGATGACTCGAGCACACACTGATGGTCTTTGTGGCGGGGTGGCCTATAAGTAAGGACGCGATTGGCCTCCTAGTCCATCTCTCACCTATAGCAGACCCATGCCTAACAACAAACACCGTCTCTACATCGCCTTCTACCATCGCACCTCAAAGCCAGGATTCCATTTCGCACTCATACTCTCACCCAAGAACGAATCTCGCAACGACTACCACATCTATCACGCAATCAACACCATCAAACATGGCATCAAATTCAATCTGAACGGCATGCCACAGTGGCGATTCGAACACAAAACCGTGAATGGTTTCCGGAAAGGTACAGCCATAGGAGGAAGGGTGCTCATCGCAAAGCTGCCTGCCCATGAACCGGTCGTTACGTATGCAGAACGCATCCATGATATCCTTGCGCAAGTGCCACTCGTACAGAATGATGCACAGTGGGATTGCCGAGTGTGGATGATTGAGGCATTAGCTGCGCTGCGAGCCAAAGGCGGTGACTTCAGCACGATCCCTGAGGTCACGAACAGAGACCAGGCTGATGGCGAATTGAAGAGGTTCGGTGACACGGTCAGGGATATCGCTTTGAAGGGGCGACCTAGCGGTGTTAGCGATCTGCCGCATATCGACATGAGAGTTCGTTGAAGATGAGGACTGCCAGATACAACATTGTTCCCACTTGTGTCCATAATTCATGTAGTATCAAGATCTATCAGTGAGATGACATATCGACCGTGTCGACTCATTTGATTTCTCTGGGAATCCACGCAACCATCCTGGAAAGACCAAGTCACGGAAATCGGCCTAGGCGCTGGCCCAAATTTCATGCTCCCAATTCGACACTCGCTTGCTCTAGAACCTCCCTTATCTCATACGTATGGTTTATATCTGCCGATCGCCTCGATCTCCAGTCAAACCTACACAATTCCGGCTTCATGCTTGGTGCAAGTGTATGAGGGCAGCTGGTGCAACAGTCAGCCTCTGAAACTCCAGTCGTGATGCGATAAATTGTCCAGACCTATTTCTCTCATTGACTTCAGAACACCAAGTACTATGGATACATAGATATCACGACGAAACTTGGGACAAAAAAAATCCGCCCTCCCTGCAGAGTACCCGGCAAGTGTTAATCACAGGCCATCGAGTATTTCCCCTCATGCACGCACTCCCGGAAAACAATCGAAGTCATGCCGGATGCAGTATCGGAGCCGGTCACAAGCTTATCGTGAAACTCTCGAACACCAAGGATCAAGCGTGGTCCCAGCACAAATTTCCCCGCCAGCGAGAAAACTTCAAGAAGACCAAAATAAACGCGCCACTTCATAGAATATGGTTCCTATAAAATGATGAACCGTGCCCACATGCAGAGGTCAGTGACGAATCGGCATACCACTAAGGTCGTCGGAGACAGATAAACAAGGTTCAAGCAAGAGATAGGAATAAAGCTAGCATGCGCAAAACTTCAGTGGACAGGGAGAATCACATCCACATGATGAGCTCACCTCGCAAAATAAAGTACGTGGGTTTTTATTAACACCGTGAAACAGTCTCCGACAATCCCTCCTGCAGATGAGCGTCGCAATTCACGGAAGTGTTGTCCCGCAATCCAGGCTGCTAGACACAGTATTGCGACCTCCCATACAGTGGCGAGTACCCAAGTCACGGAACCCAGGAGTATGCTATCTCCCCCGAAACTAATGATGCACTGGTATGTGCCTGAGAGAATGACCACCTCTGGGATTCGTCGATGAGCCTGGTGCACCTGGCTTTCACTCAAAATCAGGCTTACCTCCTGAAATGTCCGTCATTATTATTGCCGCGATCACTCCATTGGCGATGTTGACAGCCAGGAAGATGACAACGAGAAATATCAGCACTTTCCTGGATTGCTGATACATGGCATGTAATCGAGCAATCATGATCACTGGTATAACGTTTCAGTCAATTCAATATAACGGAGGTATTGCAGCTGCGCAGCTCACCACCCAGTATTGCATTTACGACAACACCTATCCAATCTAGTGCGATGTATCCAGTAGGGCCTAACAAATACAATAAATGTTACGGAAGATCACACGCTCGGAACAAACGAACAGCTGTGGTAGTCATTATGTTGAACCAAATGGTTCGCTAAGAACTTCACTCACCCCTACATGGGAGTGCAGTTGATTAGTGAGGAATGCAGGCATAGAAGTGGAATACTCACTATATTTGCTACCGGAATAAACACTGCATGTCGCCGGTCAGAAGAAATGAAAACAGAGTGCGAGGAGACATACACAATATTCTGATGCTGATCGCGAGAGATGGTTTTAGTACAACGCTATTGGCTTAGCCATCCAAACGTACATAATATATATTATTCCAGCATAGCGTACCTAGGATGCATTCAAGTCAGCAACTTGTCAACCACACTGATGACACAAAATACATACAGTCAGATACAGAACCGTCATGAGAGACCAGCGTTTCTTCTGCCGCGAGTTAGTTGCGTTTGTACGTCGTTCTTCTGATGCGGGAGTCCGCTCACCCAGATCAGTTCAACCTATAGAAGCATTCTTAGCGAGATGGCTGCTCCAGTAATAGCATCAACCTACCTCTTGACCGAACGTAAGGCCTGGAAACATCATACGATAAGAACGTCAGTGGTTCTTTCATACTCAGTTTTGCTCACTCCAATCGTATATCAACCCAACGGTGGAGGCAACTGCATAACCACAGTCAAGGTTAGATTGACACATCACCGTCATCATCCGACTTGCTCTCTACGAACCTGCATAGTAGCTGACGATACGACTTGCCTTAAGGAACGGCCCCAAATCGGTGTCGTTTGAGGCTAGGGACATGCTAATAGATGATGAGAGTTAGGGAGCAGCGACCTTGGCAAACGTATGACGATGGCGTTCATGCTCGATATTATATAGCCCGCCGTATCAGGCACTCGCCATTGCCGGAGCGAGATTAAGGAATGATACACATATGTCCCTGCCTTGATTTGCTGAAGTAAGTGTTTCAGCGTGAAAGCGAAATGGAAATGGAAAGTTTATCCAGGCAGATATACGACATCATTCAAGGATCAAATTTAAAGTAGATGTTTGGCCATCAAACTGCAAAGCACGCACGGGGAAATTTTGACATGGAAAGCCGCTAAATATCGAAGAACTTATCTGTGATGAAGTTCTCCAACTTGCACACCACATTTAGTCTGCTGTAAGCAGACCGAATAGAAGGAAAACGGTCGTTCCTTCTTTAAAGTCATGTACGTATGTACAGCCTGGTGTGACGCGACGCCACACTGAGATCCATCGCCTTCAATTCAAATCTAAAATCGCAGTTTGGTGATGAAACAGAGTGTGGGAAAGGCGTACCTGGGGACGTACTGTTGCGGGAGATGCAGCGTATATATACGGAGGATGAATCGATGACAGCACGGTGCTGGTCGGGCAGGTCGGCGGTGATGGAGGTACAGGAGTCGCCTCTGGACATGGACCTGAGAGTTCGGGGCCCGAACATGGAGGGGTTCCGCATGAAACGAGCAACGTTGCAGCGAATAGGCTTTGGCTTGTTCCTCCTACACAAAATGGAGGAAACGAAAGCAGAGCTTTAAATTACCGCACCAAGGCTGAATCAACACGTGACTAGTACAAACTCTTCGTTGGCTTGAAGGAATCTTGCGACAATTACTAACTCAACGGCCCTCTAGATCTCCTGCAGCTCCTCGTCAAACTCCTCGTAAAATCCAACGGACGGCCAGCCACCAAATATTCTCCCCCCGCTGGCTCGTGCTGCCCTGCCTGTGCCTCTAACGCGTGCGCGTCGATTCTCAAGCGCCTGCACCAAGTTACATTTCTTGCGTTGACGCAGGTAAGGAATCGCTTGAGCTGAATACTCTTGTCCATCATAACATCCGTCCTCATAGACCCATGCCTCGCAATAAGCACCGTCTATACATCGCCCTCCACCATCGCAACTCAAAGCCAGGATTCCACTTCGCTCTCATGCTCTCACCCAAGCAAGAAACTCGCGACACCTCTGTCCACGACTGCCATATCTACCACTCCATCAACACCATCCAGTCAGGCGTCAAATTCAACCTCAATGGCATGCCAGAATGGCGGTACGAACACAAAGCCGTGAATGGTCTCCGAGAAGGTACGGTCATAGGAAGGGTGCTCATCGCAAAGCTGCCTGCACACGAACCGTTGGTCATGCAGGCAGAGCACATACATACTATCCTTGCGCAAGTGCCGCTTGTGCAGAATGATACACAGTGGGATTGCCGAGTGTGGATGATTGAGGCATTAGCCGCGCTGCGAGCCAAAGGGGGTGACTTCGGCACGATCCCAGAAGTGATAAATGGAGGCCAGATGGAGGGTGAAATAAAGGCGTTCGGCGATATGGCCAAGGACACTGTTTTGAAGGGGCCAGGCCCGCTGCCCGGCTGCGCCAGCGATCTGCCGCATCTCGACATGAGAGTTCGTAAAAAATGAGAGGTGCCAGATACCATCTACAAGACGTCGATGGTGTTGTATTTACGCGAGGTCCAGGCATGTGGGCATTCCCTTTAATTTGCAGCAAATGTTCCTCACCTATAAGTCGTCTGTAGGAATTGGAGGTTGCCTTAGTGTGGGCTCGAATGCAACGAAGTCGCTCGCTGCTACCTCGGTAAGCCTCTTGTCGGTGTCCACCACATGGTTCGTTCGCGCATACTCTTTCTTTCAATCGCCGCACTCATCCATTTATTTTCAGCAAGCCCACGCTTTGACCCCTTTGCTCACGACTCCAACCGCTAATCTCCCGCAGTTTCCTTTCTTGACACTGCTGATCTCGACTGTCATTCTTTCTCACGCTCAGCTTTCGTAGAAACACTGGATGGTTACAGCTCTGATGAGCGCACATCACTTCATTTCCCCCCACTGGAATCATGCACAGGTCAGCGCTTCAATATGTTGATCGATTCACCGAGTTTGAAATTGGATACAGACAACGCAGCGATGATAGCATGGGCTTCGATGCATCGGTTCCTTGATGGTGACTATGATGACTATACAATTGACCTCCGCGAGTGGAGCATTGAAGATATCAGATTAGTATGAAATGCCTTGTAGATGTGGCTAGTTATGTGAGCTTCCTCGATGTACTTCTCGACCATACAAGGACTGCTGCCAATCCCCGATTTCCACAGGAGGGTCTCTGTCGAATACTAACACCAATCATTGTCCAACTTTTTCAGTGACCTTCTGTGCAAATTCCGAGTGGCTTTATGGCTGAGTGAGACATTGAGTCGATTTGATATGCACTTTATGAGTATAAATTCCTCTGTGACGAGAATTTTGTCGCGCTATTGCAACGTGGTTTTCTTAGTCGCAGGTGGCGGATGGCAAGGCCACCAAGTCTCGGATTCCACGTGTATGTGAATTCATGTATGTCGAAGGACTTTAGTTTTAGGTAGTAGTGATATATGAAAAAATGGAGATATAATGGACTGGGTTTCCCTCGTCTCCCACCGCTGTGATGATTTAATAGGTAAAGACTCATGTGTTCCATATTGCGAAGAGACGGACAGACAACAATGCATACTAGTACCGGTCTATCACACCGACGAGAAGGAACTCGTCTCTACCGTCACCTCAATGGGGCGATGTGGCTAAAGCGTGACAATCAGTACTCTTCCATCGCCAGAAACGCAACTACTGACCACGGCAGATCGAGTTTTATGCATCCCTTCATCGCCGGAATGTTTAAACATGCTCTTCCGGGATCCCTGGGATCCCTCGTCTTGCAACGCCTTGATATTCAGCTCCGGGCGGTAGACCGCGTGGCGCATATGAACTTCAGAAGAATTGTTCTTAGTATCTGTGGTAGGCTGCAAGTAGCTTGGCGCGTTCAGGAGTGCGAGGAACGAGTTGACATATACTGAAAAGGAACCAGTGATCAGCACAATTTTATAAGAATGCTTTGGTCATACATTTAGCCAGTAAAAATTCAACGCTGAGGAAGATAAAGTCGTGCGGCATCGCTGCACACTGTAGGCAACCTCAGAGACAAGATGGACAGTACAATCATTGAAAGCTTACTGTAATCACAGCCACCATTGAACATATGCTGCATGAAATATGAGTCAAAGATGTGGACTAGTCTGGGGGGGAAGAATACCTTGTCAGACAACCAGTGTTGATGATGTAAGCCATAAGCTTTGTTATTATGGAATCGGTGCTAAGTACTCCATGTTAGTATGGTAGATCTTTTGCAGTGAACAGACTGCCCTTTACCTAGAGAATCCAGTACGGGAAGTAGCGAGGAGATAGCATAGCGATGATGCAATAACGACATCGATAAAAGTAATCGTGCCCAAAGCCAGATATGTCGACCACTGGATTTTAACAAGATCCGAGAACATGCGACACTGATACCTACTCCTATCAGCAAGTCGTATAGTTATGGAGTACGCTGTTTCACTCACACGGCCCAAATCGTGGCTGGCATTGGATTAACATGATGAGCTGACAACAAGGGTACCAATTATTTGAACTCTCACAGATGGAAACGCCTGAAAAATCATCAAGATCGAGCGAGGAGGAATTGCATGTGATAGACTTACCTGAGGTTAGGATTACAATTATACCCTGATTGGATCATCAGAATCAAATGCCATTATACATGATTGTCGATTTCAAACCCACCACTGTTACAGGGAGGGCTCTTGATTGGCCCTTGGCGACTAGGTACATTGTATCAGTCGTAGAAATCCATTGATAGGGAAACACATACCTATCCATATGCGATAGGCATACAGACTGCGAACAAATAAAAAAGTGTTGCTTGAATCCTTCAAGTTGTATATAACAGTACTTCGAACTTACGCATGTACCCCGTAGATGATTAAAACCTGCGGTGCATATGTAGGACAGATCGCATGGCATAGGAAATGCAACTTACATCGATGATGATCTGAAGCTGCACGAGCCCGTCAGCATTGTAGTAAGGGCTGCACGAAGGCAAAAAGTAAAAACTCACTTTGAAGCTCCATACAATGTTTGTGAGTGCACTGATGTTCGCGTAGTTCGTCACCAAATAATAGTAGATGCAATGGACTATTAAAAACAGGTGCAGAGCATCGAGTATCCTAAAAGTTCAGGGGATGGCGTAACCTCGACGCGATCGACAATGGCAGCGGGAAAGTATACATACCAGAGCCAGAGGACCTAATGTAGCGTCAACAACTCAACTGATGGAAGGAAGCATGAACGTACGGCCAGTGTATTGAATGTGATCCCTGTGCCCTTGTGCGTCTGAAAGTAGAAGAAAGCTTGAACATTGGTTAGACCAAAGAGCCTGTTCCATGAGATATATTAGGACGACAGGACTCGGTGAGGTGCTAAGCTTTGTGGGTATATAGTGTACTAACATTGTTGCAATGATGACCCCGATAAAAAGTGCCCCAAATGTGTTCCCGAGTTGAAGTTGTGGGATGAGGTCCTGCGTTGAGGAAGACATGGATGTTGACTGAGGCTTGAGCGCATTCACCCAGCAAAGCAGCATTTGCGTCGTACTATATATCCCGCAGCCACATTAGGACAATGAGGCCATGGGATGGCCGCTATCTAGATCATCTAGTATGAGATGGAATGTATAGCTTTTGTGCTAATAAGTGGGAGCATACCTTTCAGATATGATGATACAGAGCCTCACACAGTGCCGGAAGGAGGATGGAACACCGTTTCGGAAGTTTCAATGTACCATCGTGATATTTCCATCCATGGTCTGTCGGAATCGCCAGTATCATACACGCAAATTCCAGGTCTATCAATAGAATGCTGATACAAAGTGAGATCAATGGCAAATTGTCAATGGGCAACCCACAGGGAGAAAAGACGAACTACATTTCGCGCCATACATAGCTTTCGGTGGAAGCAAGGGGGTTCACCAGGGTATTTAATGATGTAACGCCTTGCAAAAAGTTAGTGATAACTTACATGTATAAAACTTAAAAGCAATACGTCACTTGCGGGGGAATAAGTAAAGAGGTCTGTAGACTGTTGAGTGTGTGAAAAAATTAATGTACGACCTTCGTGCCGACCACATCAATATGGGCGTGGCTATTTTGACGCGGTCCTGCCACAGTTGTGACGCAACCATCAGTGGACTAGGGGAGGGGATCCTAGAAGGATGTATCGATGATGTGGTGCAGCGGTGGTTGGGGAGGGGATAGAAGGTATATAGAATCTAGATGATCATCACATTTGCTTACACAGCGTAAAACAGCGCATTACTACTGAGGTGAAATTCGGTGAAATTTCACACTTTCCATAGATTTCCACGCATTCACACATGACGTGGCAACGTTGCAGCGAATGGGCTTTAGCTTGTTCCTCAATGGAGGAAACGAGAGCAGAACCGCACCAAGTCTGAATCAACACGTGACTACAAACATGTCATTCTGATCATTGGCTTGAAGGAATCTTCAACCGCCATTACTAACTCGTTGGCCCCCTAGATCTCCTGCAGCTCCTCGTATACTCCAACGGACGGCCAGCCACCAAATATTCTCACCCTGCCGCTGGCTCGTGCTGCCCTGCCTGTGCCTCTAACGCGTGCGCGTCGATTCTCAAGTGCCTGCACCAAGTTACATTTCTCGCATTGACGCAGGTAAGGAATCGCTTGAGCTAAATACTCTTGTCCATCATAACATCCGTCCTCATAGACCCAGGCGGCCATGCCTCGCAATAAGCACCGTCTATACATCGCCCTCCACCATCGCAACTCAAAGCCAGGATTCCACTTCGCTCTCATGCTCTCACCCAAGCAAGAAACTCGCGACACCTCTGTCCACGACTTCCATATCTACCACACCATCAACACCATCCAGTCAGGCGTCAAATTCAACCTCAATGGCATGCCAGAATGGCGGTACGAACACAAAGCCGTGAATGGTCTCCGAGAAGGTACGGTCATAGGAAGGGTGCTCATCGCAAAGCTGCCTGCACACGAACCGTTGGTCATGCAGGCAGAGCACATACATACTATCCTTGCGCAAGTGCCGCTTGTGCAGAATGATACACAGTGGGATTGCCGAGTGTGGATGATTGAGGCATTAGCCGCGCTGCGAGCCAAAGGGGGTGACTTCAGCACAATCCCGGAAGTGATAAATGGAGGCCAGATGGAGGGCGAAATAAAGGCGTTCGGCGATATGGCCAAGGACACTGTTTTGAAGGGGCCAGGCCCGTTGCCCGGCTGCGCTAGCGATCTGCCGCATATCGACATGAGAGTTCGTAAAAAATGAGAGGTGCCAGATACCATCTACAAGAAGCTATGTGCCCGCTTGTGCCCGCCGTAATACTTTCGTAGCAAGATGATCACGTTCACCGTGTGGATAGTGCATACCCCGAGTCGACTCAATCTATCTAGCAACAAGTGACAATAAGTAAATATTATGATTATTTTCCTTTGTACTTTCCCTGGAGGACTGATGGCATGATTACATCGGTGGAGTGACGCTAGAGCGAGCGATGCATGCATGTTCTTATCCTGATACATGTATAGGGGCTGGCCACAGACGGTCCAATCGGACCCATAGTATGCACAGTAAAGCATCAAATCGACGCTGGTTTCAGAACTGAAACCGGACATGACTCGGGGCATAGTTAGTATGAAGACATAGTCGCGTCAACATCGTGCACAATCCAGCACCAAGAGCCTCCGGCCCTCCGCAGTGGGGAACATAGCCCAATGCGTATGCGCATGTAGGCAGGGCTCACTAGCGCATGAAGAACTGACTCATGACAACCTGTCTGTCCCATGTGCAAAGTGATTAAGTAGATGATGTACCAGGCAATTACGAAGAATGACGTAGGACTACAGATGCACACCGCTTTCTTCTTCATTCTCTCCAGTTGAACCAGTTGACCCAAGACTCGAGTTCTCTCCCGGAAGAGGTGCGTCCAATGGCTCGAGGCCATTATCACTGGACCCAAATCCACCACGCCTACCATTTCTGCTTTCAGCTTCCGGTTCAGGAGGAAGGTCATAATGAGCGCCAGTGGCATTCGATGCTCCGCGCTGAGTGAGCGCCAGCTTGAGCATGAATATCCGCTCATCTTGCGATGCTCTGTGCGTACGCGTGCCCCGATCTTAATAAGTGCAGCAAAGTTGATGGACTGCGCTGTACTAACAACGTCTGATTATTTTCTTTGATTGCCTGTGCGATGTCTGGTTCTTCTGCATATTCCTGGAGTTCTTCTTGCGTGCGCTTTAGATGGGAGATGGAGTTTTGAAGACGACCGATCTCTGATCTTCGATGAGCTTCATGTTGGATATGTGTATTTGAAATCGTGGTAACATACCATCGGCAGAGACCTCGGGGTCAAAAGAGATAGCTTGCTGAAACGTGAATGGTTGAGGGTGACATGGAGTAAAATCCATCGTGCTCCTTGGTGCGAAGGAGGTAGTGGCCGGTAGGTCCCTATGAACTGACACGAATTGCTGAGTTATGGTATGCGGACCGGACGGCACCTGGCCCGGGTGATTCCGACAACTCCGTCGCCCCTTGCTTGACTATGGCCCACAAGTTGACAACAGCCCACAGCAGAAATTTCGGGGCGTCGAGGTCATTCATATTTTCGTGCTGGTTCGGTCTTTGAAGCTTTCAAGCACGAATTAATTGGGCATGCGGGAAGTGACCGGGCTGTCCCAACCCCTGCTTGTCTGTCTTCATGGCGATGGCGACCTGTACTTGCATGACTCATTTTCTTAATATCCTCTATCGAGAGTGATCGATTGATCGCTCGTATGTAGTGTGAATGTACAACTGAAAAGTTTCAAGCATCTATACGCAGAAAACAGTATATAGGGTCAAAATTACTGTGAACGCTCGCTGAGCTTCATCCAACTCTTGGAAGTGGTAAACTTGAATAAAAGATCATCCATATCCGAGTGTGATTCCTCGACGTCGACGTTTGTCTGTTGGCCTCTTTTTGCCCTCGATCCCTGTTGAACAAGGCGAACACGGCGATCTAAGGCGGCTTTGTCGAGCACCAAAAAACACTCCATGATGAGATCCCACATATCCGAACGTACGTCATTAGGGTCGATGTTGTCCGAGGGTTCGTAATCGTGGACATTATTCAGAAAGGATAACTTCTTCTCACCACATGTGCCGGCGCCTGAAGTTGCCCATATATCCAAGGGGCGTGATTCCGATTCTAGGAGGACTCCTCCCCTATAACGCAAGAAAACCCAGGCGAAAACCCACATGAACGACTCCAGATCATGGCGATACAAGTGTTTTACTTCGCCTCGTTGACCCTGTGGGGAGAGAAGCTCGAGTGCCATGAACGGCACCGTGCCCGTGCGCTCGTTGCCCTGAGGGCCCACCACATCCGCCAACGATGATAGATCGTAGTCGTTTAATACACCCATAAGCTTCCCAAGTGTGTCACGGTACCACATCATGTTTCCAGGGCTGACATCTCGATGATAGACCCCTGCCTTCCACAAAGCAATGTGGCCTGCACGTAATGTTAACGAAGAGCGACATAAATGCCACGAAACACGTACATAGGATACATTGCCGCCACACTTCAAATAGTTCTTTGCCCTCTAGCTTCGTGATGGGGTTCAGCTTGCGGAAAATGAGGACGTGGAGCACGCGACTGCCCGCGGTGGATTCTGGAACGCCAAGCGCTTTCCGGATGGCGGACGTGGGATTCCTGAATGTGTGGTGATAGAGCAGCTCAGGAATATGGCCTTTTACGGATTCTTCCTTCTCAGCGATCTCCTTAACCTTCTTCAAGATTTCCGGCTCGCTGGTGCGATTCTCTTCTCCCCAATAGATCTTGGCCACCATCTCGGTGAGTCCGTGTTTCTTGGTGAGCGCTGTGCTGGTGACAGGAACCACATTGGTGGCACGTCCTTGCAGTCCGTAATGGGTAACTCTTTCTTCGTGGCTGGTGTGAAGCAGGAGATCCACAGGTCCCAGGTCTGCATCCTGAATTGTGATTTTCTGGCATGTCTTTGTATGTGGAAGAAAGCGCGTGTTTCGGCCCCAGTCGTCAAGCTCGAATCGTTGTAAAGCATACAACAAGACCATGAATCGTGGGAGATCTTGAATAAAGTTAATGCCGGAGCATTGAATGACCCCTTGCCGATCATAATACCAGATCCAGATTACATCGTCTACAAAGCGATGGTAAGAGCGCGACCAATGTCGGCAAACGAACGAACTCACCGATGACGATGAAATTGAGCAAATGATTGACTCCCAGATTGGCCGCAAACATTTCGGCGGCGTAGAGACCCGTCTGGACGGTTACATGTGGCTTCTTGTAGTCGGGCGTGTAATCAAACTTGTTGCCGGGCTTGAAACGCTTGGCCGCGGATCCCAATTGTTCCCCGCCCTTGCGCTTGGAGCTGGACTGGGGCTTAGCTGGGGCCAATTTAGTGTGATCCCGAAATCAGAAATATGATCACCTACATGCAGATGCGGACGCAGGCCCAGGTGCTGCGGCATTGCCGAACGCGGCAATACGGGGCGACCGGCGCGCTGCAGCCAATTTAGCCCTCAACTCGGAATCCGAAATGCAATCACCTACGTGGAGGGTCGGATGCAGGTTGTTTTCTTCGGGTCTTCTTCGGGGCTGCCGCGGGTGCAGGCGTTGGGGGGTTGTCAGGCTCAGGATCATCCACCCGCAGATATTCCGGTTTGGTAGGAAGATGGTCTCCGACTTTATACGAAGAGGGGCGCGGGTTAAGCTTGTTTGGTTTTCGCTTGAACTCGATACAAGCTAGCACATCTTCCCATCGGAGATTCTTTTCCGGTTTTGCGGTCGCATTCGTGACCCCATGTTCACCTCCTATGAGGCCATCGTATTGCGGGAATGCTGCGAGTGAGCTGTGTGAAGGAAGAAAGACGACGTCGGGCTTCCGAAGAGATTCCTCCTTCTGGTGGGACTGGAACATAGGCATATCATTTTGCTGACAGATCATGTCCACGGCGGAGACAACAGGTCTCATCCCGTCAACCTTGATCTCTTCAAGACAAGCAAGCGCAATGTTGGTGACTTTTATGAAAGGGGCGTAATATTTTTCTTCGTGTCCTGGACGTAAACTTGCAATCGTTGTAAGCATGAAAAGCCCAGCATCGAAGAAGCACTCACTAATCATTCAATTCATCCTTGATGCCTTTAGAGTGAAAATCATTGCCCTTTTTAGGGTCCGCCGCTGCCACGTCTCCGTTGCAAACTGGTAGAACTGCCTCGAGGCACTTTTGCAGGAGATCAGGCTGCTCTTTCTCCTTATTGCAAGAAGCGCGTTCCAGGAGGACTTGAAGCATGGCATCTACCTTACACGTCTTGGCCTCCTCGATGTCGCGCTGAACCCATGGACTGACTTGCGGGACGCTTCATCAAATGTTAGGTGCTGCTCAATAAAAAAAAAGGAAAGGTGCTCACTTGACGCCGAGCAGGCTGATGTGCTCACTGACGGTAGCGGTCCCGCGGTTGTTTGGCGTGGATTTTATTTTGCCATCAAGATTAGGTACTGCGTTTGCGCGTGGTGGAGTAGACGATGTGCCATTGTCGCCGGGAGGTGACATGACACTAGGTGTTGTTGTTGCGCCGACTCGGCGTTGTGAGGAGAACTAGTGAAGTGGGGAAGATTTAGAGGATAAGAAAGAACGACGGATTCCTGCTTCCCCTTATACCTGGTCGATTGATGTGTCGTAAATGTTGTGGACAATATGTGGCGGTTGTGGGTCCACTGGCAATTGACAATTCGCAGTTCGACTCCGACGACGCGTTCCCATCAACACGCGCACGTGATGCTGACTTGATTCAGAGTCTCGTCAAGTCCTGCTTGTAGCTACATCGATCAATCTCATTCTTAAAAATTAAACCTGTTAGTTCCACAAAATAAAATCGATCTGAACGCCCAAGCTTGAATGTAGTTTATGTTTTTTTGTGTCGAGGGGGATATGGACCGCGTACATCCCGTTCTGTAGGCACTGATCAATCATGCCAAAACTGTCACCCTAGAAAGTTCATCTGATTCTATCAAACAGAAGTTCTTCTAAAAATCTCAAGAACCTTGATTTCGGAATTTATGTTCTCAGAGGGGAACGGAGTCCGACCCTCGCGCCATAGCCCGCAGAAAGAACAAACGCACGCCGACTCATCCACAGTTCTCTATAAGTATTCCTTTGTTCTCCTACTAAGATACACGATCGTTACCCCCTTTAGATTCCTGCGCCGTATAATCAGCATGGCACTAGAACCGTAAATTTTATCTGTGGTGATGTCGGACAATCAATACATTTGAAAAGAAAAATCGAACTGCAGTCATTGGCCAAGTGGTGCTCGTAATACTTACTACATCTCAAATCCTTCGATCACTCCTAATCGATAATCGATAATCACTCGCAGGAACCTGCATTCCAGGGCCTCGTATCCTTGTTCGTGTACTCCTCGGTCAATCTCACGGTCCTAAGGAATAGCGATCCATCCAGCCCTTTTGCGCCCTCCGGTTCCATACAATTAAAGTAGTCCTTGGGTCGTGCACCATAAAGAAATGCGCGAAGGCGCGCAGAGTCTTCACATATGCTCGTTTGGGTGCGTTATTGCAGACTGAACAATGTCGAGCAATGGGTTAGCGACCTTTACCTTTGAGGAAAGATGGGAGGTGGCGCTAAAGAAACCTTGGATGTCCACTCGAAGGAAGCGTCGCGTGATCCACCACACAAGGGTCGAATCAAAGTATCTGCGAAGCAACAGAGCTTGTGAGGTTTTCAATGTATATGCAGACCTTGGAGGTTGGCGGCAGTTTTGTCGGAGAAGGTGACCATGACGTACGCCATGCGTGACAATTTGGACAGTTGATATGCTGGAGTAGCATCGCCATGGAAAAACAGTGTATATTCGAAAGGTCGTATCAACTTTCAAGCACTACAAGTCAGATTCGACGACGGGTCAAGAAGCAGCCGCTGTATTATCACAGGTTAACACAAGTTGAGTCGTTTTGAAAGCTAAAACGTCACGAGTTGTCGTGCAGAGGTTCAAGGCGTCAATAAACCGTCGAGACATATGCGTGTGATAATGAGAAGTACGCTGTCTGCAGTCAAGGTTTGGACCGAACGAACTCGTATCTTGGGTGTGTACTTAACGAAAAATGTTGTGAAGCATGGTAAAAGTGGATACACCCACCTATACATCAGCAAGCTGCCCATCATCCCCCCAGCAAGTCAACTCCAACCGTGCTCATCACAACCAAAGTCCACCAGAATGGGGGAAGAAGCAATGCAACCCATTGTTACAATCACTGCTAGTATCCACAATCGAGGGTTTAAACGCGGATAACTACACTCGTAGTCTTTCATGATAAACAACGTATAGTTGTGTATGTTAATTACAATGGGGCTATATTGGAGAAAACGGAAAGGCATCACAAGTCGGTGAAGGAAGGAGAGCTCACCGCATGAGACGGAGACAGCGGGGAATCGCCCACCCAAGGCGGGAAATTCAGGATCAGTTTTGTGGACTTTTCTGAGATATTGCGGATGGCCAGGCTTGTTTATGAGAGTCATGTCGAAGCGTTCGGTTTTTACCGTGTGTGAAACCTCCCCGCGCGCATGGAGCATATCAGTGTTTGTCCGGTCGCCGAACGTTCACAAAAGTCGGTGAACATTCACCGGTGAACCACCAAGTCTGAGGTTTCCTGCTCGCTAGTTTGGTTCTCCTCGCCCCACAAAATCTTGGCCACCATCCCAAGACTAAGAGGACAACAGAGAACGACAGTGGCGCAAATTTGGTGGACCATTGACAAATTCGATGTGACAAGCCTGCATGGATTTTTTTGGGTTGTTGTCATGAGGTGGGATCTGGATGATCGATGAAGTAGTGCTAAACCTAATGCTTTGACTGACATTGTAGGTTGATCTTGAAAACACGTGACTAGCACGCACAAATAATATAGTATGAATTATCCAGGAACTTAGACTGTGAATGAACATGCAACATTTATATTGAGTGATGAGTCGGACGATTAATACATTTGATAAACTTGAAAAGAAAAATCGAACTGCAAGTCATTGGCTGAGTGGTGCTCCTAATACTCACTACATCTCAAATCCCTCGATCACTCCTAATCCCTCGCAGGAAATCCTGCTTGGCTCCACGTACCCTTGCTCAAGTAATCCTCAGTCAAACTCGCAGCCCTAAGGAACAGCGATCCATCCAGCCCTTGTGCGCCATCCAGTTCCGTACCCGTAAAGTAGCCCTTGGGTCGTGCACCATAAATCGAAGAGAAATGCGCAAAGGCACGCTGAATCTTCAGCATATGATCGTTTGGGTGTATCATTGCAGACTGGACAATGTCGAGGAATGGGTTGGCGACCTTGCCCTCGGATGAAAGATGTGAGGTGGCACTGAGGAAGCTATGAACGTCTAGTCGAGGTAAGCCGCGTGTGATCCACCACGCAAGAGTCGTTGCGAAGTATCCGCGAAGCAAAAGTACTTGCGAGTTTTGTGGTAGGTAAGGCAACAGGGATGGAAGGAAGAGACTTGAGGTGACGAGATGCATACTGAGCGTCCCAAAAATTAGTTTTTATTCTCGCAAATGACCACCGTGATGCCACTTACAAGAAGAAGTCTGCTGTTAGGCCTCTGTCTTTGCTCCATCCGCCAATAACGTAGATGAGAGTGCTCGTCCAAATACATTCCTCCATCTTTCGGTCGATTTCCCCTGGCTGTGACGGGTCAATTGTCCATTGTTCAGCGTAGCGCCATATAGCAGCACCGTGCTCAGACATCATGCCGTCAAAATCTTTAAAGTGCTTCTTGATTTCCTTCGGTGCGAATGTCGAATCTTCCATGATCTTGGCAAGAATAGAGAATGCATGTATTTTTCGCGGTTGTTCGAGCTGAGAGGGTGCAACAGATGTCTTTGTATTAAGGAAAAGCGAGGCAAGCCGAGTGGTTGTCTCCTCCACTGCAGTCGTGCCGCTAGGCTCAAAAAGATGCGATGGCAAGAACTCACGCCCATGCACACTGGTCAATGCGAGACCTTAAGATGTCTATGTCAGGGATCTGTTCAAGATTATTTGTCGCGTCGCTCACCTTCAACAACCATGCCTGGAATGCCAAGTTCAGCGCCATATCCCACATGGATGAAGGCGTGTAACACCGCTCCAAGGAAGCGGGCCAACATCACCGGATGGGCAGACGCATCTCGTCCTTCTACAAAGTTGTACTTCTTACAGAAGATGTATTCCTCCAGCGTGGCGCTGACGCCCTTTTCCTTGACAACCTTACTGAAGAAAGTTATGTACGCGGTGTAAAATCTGACAAGGAATTGATTGAGTGGGGCCTTTCAAGCGTCATGATGAACTTACTTGTCGTCACCTAGATGTTCTGTGAAGTTCACTTCGGTGATAGCCTCGGGGGCCACGATAGCTGGGCGCTGGTTAGAGCCGTCTTGCTTGTAGAACTGCTCGATCAGAGATCCACTCGCGCCCACAACATAAAGTGCCAGAGCGCGATGGGTGATATGGCTTCATTGGCGCTCGAATCAGTAAAATGGGACACAGATTAGTTGAGATGCATACGCACTTATGAAATAGCAGGTCGTTGAAGAAAATGTGGTACTTGGTATGGTTATCCTTCAAGACGTATTTCAAAGCTGCAGCTGCTTCTGGGGAAATACCAGGGTAACGTGGAGGGGAAAGCACGGTCGGTGGGGAAGATGAGGAGGGAAACAGGGCATCGAGTTCTCTGTCGTCACAAGTCTGTTGAATTGCAGTCATCTTGATCAAGAATGTAGAAGGGGACGTGATGGTGCCTGCAGTGGATGAATGCTCGAGAGCATGTATTTATATACCTGTTCTATGGTTACAAAGCGCTACTGGTAGGGTGGTGCATTTTGGGTATTGCTTGTCTGGGATCCGGATTACATACCAACGCCAGAAATCCTGTGTTAGGCACCATTGTACAGATGTACAGTTATTGCTCTTCGGCATGACTAGGATCCGGAGACTTACACTCTGACTTCGATGAGGCGTCTCTGCGGCCAATGGACCTAGCTGACAAAGTCTGGGTCTGACAGAACCTCCATGACTAACATACGTGTGAATCTTGCCCACCCACCTAGACCACTCCACCATACTGTGTGCGATCCGATCGTATCGGAAAGCGACAACTCGAGCGGACGCGTCGCGTCTATCACAAGTATGAAGTTGGAAGTTGGAACTGTCTAGATCTCAGTCTGCGACCCTGCGCAGTGCGTTCCATGCCATAAGCTTGCTCGCTCGGCTTAATGCGGTCGGAGTTTTATTTAATACGCTAGTTCTTGTCTATGCCATCCCGCCTCACTGCGCCGATCCTCAACACACCGTCAGCTTCAACCATCACAACCACGAGCACAACAAAACCCATGGAAATTAACACTCGCCGCGATAGCGTCAGCGCCATCGCCTGCCTTTTTCGCGCATCCCACACCCGCCCTTGCCGAGTACAAAGTACCGATGGGCCCTATTACTACCCACTTTCATTGTAACGTATTGGAATACATGCAATGAAATCAATACGGTCCTTCTCGTTCGTGCTGCATCTGCTCTGTCTACATGTTCGATCCGCATACAGGTGCCACGTCTGATCGAAACGGACCCACGCAGACCCCCAGAGTCTACGACCGCCCCTAGTCTGTCCATGTCCCGGACGTTCTCGATGGCACACGGCTTCCCAGTTCTCACAACATCCGGGAGTAGGACGCATCGACCTAGCTACAGGTCGATTATTCTTGAAAAGACAATTATTGCATCATCGCCGTCGACGAATATCGCCATATTCCAACATTTTTGCGTGCGCCTTGTACCATGTCACGCAAGTATATCATCAGTTATGGCTCAGGGAACGTCTCAGAATGGGCCGTACCAAAGACCCTGTGCTGGAGGACGCTCTCCAGGAACTGGTATCGAACAGGGTAATTTTGCGTTGATTTTTTCTGTCTCTCCATTATTCTATGCCCGTATTTAGGATGATCCACGCAATATTACCGATGTATGTCCCTCTTCCGATCCATAATTGCTTCATGCAAATCATCCTCACTATATGTCTGCGATGAATGCGGCGACTTGTCTGTTGCTGAACTGCTGCTCACTCGAGAGATCGGTTCTGATGATGAGTCAACAACTACTCCTATGCCAATCGTTCATTCCTTACGGCACGAAAACACGCTCTCGAAGACGCAATGAGGTGAGATACATACCGCTGTGACCACCAACATTGTATTGTATACAACTGAAAGCTACGGATATTAAAATGCAGAAAATCTTGTGTAGTGTAACGAGGGGGAAAAAATCACCGTAAACGATTGCTGAGCCGAACCCAACTCTTCGTACTTGTATATTTGCGCACAAGATCATCGATATCTGGTTCAATTTTAACAGTGTACGGAGCCAGAGCTCAGGGGTACACCGCAATCGCAGGGCTGGACATACGAACAGACCATGTACGTGGTGCAGTTGACGCTCGATGACATTGAATATCGAGGTTGCTCAGAACAGGCCAAACCAACAGCGTGACGTGAATTTTATATTATGGTACAGCGGCATGAGCGCGCGTCAACATAGGCTCGAGCTTAACCCAGCCATCAATCCTGGTAAACATGTGTAGGTAATTATCAATAGCTGATTCGGATTCCTCATCGATGGACCGCGCGACTGCTTCTGGTCAATGAACTGAAAGAGGGTGAGTTTGTGTCGATCGTGGCGACCACTTTGGACCAGTCATACACACTCCACAAGGAAAGCCCGCACAGCTTTCTCTATGTCCGGGCGGTAGAACTCTTCCATAGTATACTGAAAGGCTAGCTTCTTCTCGAAACATATCGTAGCGGCTGAAGTTGCCCGTTCATCGAAGGGGCGCGATTCCGGTGGTAGTAAGAGGGCTCCTTTCTTGTAACGCAAGGAAATCCAGATGAATACCCATATAAACGACTCCAGATCATAGCGATACACATGTTTGACTTCGCCTCGTTGACACCACGTGTTAGATAGGAGGTCGAGCGCCATGAACGGTATTGTGCCCATGCGTTCGTTGTGTCCAGAGCCCGCCGGAGTCAACAGTAATGATAGATCATAGTTGTAGAAAATACCCATCAGGGCGCCTTCAGACTTGTAATGCGTCATATTGCTAGGACTGGCATCTCGGTGATGGACCCTCCCTTCCATAGATCAAGGTGACTATACAATGAAGTTAACCACGTACATAAGATGCATTGATTCCACACGCTGAAAAGGTCTTTGCCATCGAGCTCTGTGATGGGCTGCAGCTTATGACATACGATGATGTAGAGTACACAAGTGCCAATGGTCGGTGCTGGAACGCAAAGTGAGGCTCTTTGGACTGCGGACGTGGGATCTGAAAAAATTGTGGTACAAAACCAGCTGAGGAAAATGGCCGTTTAGATCCACGGTCTCATGGAAACCTTGCTGAGATTTCCAGCTCACTCAGAGCATGCTGTCTTTTGCTCAAATTTTTGTTGTCCGACATCCCGCGGCTCTTCCTTCATCATGATGGACGACGGTATTTCTTGACGAGCTGTTCGCTAGTGACAGGGAACTGCTTTTCAAAGTCCGTATTGTGCCATGACTCCTCCTCCTTGCTACATGCTGCGGCGTCTGGAGTTTCCCAAGGATCGAAGAGGCTCGATCATTGCGATGGTCGGATGACTCCATGCTTGTAACGCAAGCGAATTCAAGAGGGGACCAATATTAGGGACTCGACAACACAAAGATACAGGTATTCGACTTGGTATTGTTGACCCTGTGAACAGCGAGAAGACCGAGCGCCATGAATGTCACGGACACGGTGCCATTCATGGCGCCCGATCTTTTCCCATCAAGCCAGCAATGTATCTTGTTGCCATCAGGGCTGACATCTTGATGATAGACCCCTGGGCCATTCCAGAGATCATGGTGGCCTGCAACACACGTGTTCAACTGAGAGTCGTATAGATGCAGCAATCAAAACACATAACTTGGTAGATCATGATGTAGCTCAGCGATGGGTCAGAACTTGCAGAATACTAATACAAGGATGAGAGTATGCGACTACTACCCTTGGTTGGTTCTGGCACGCGAAGGTGGGATTCCTGCCAAGCTCAATCGTGGTGCCAAAGAAACTGAGGCCAACATGGGGAGGGAGCGGCTAGTAAAGCGGATTGGCAGCGGTTTCGAGCCTCTCATCAGGGGAGCTGCAGCTACTAGTTCTACGTAAGGAGTCTCACCTTCTTAAGCCTTTGTTCAATGGGAGTAAACAGATTGGGCGATGCGGACCGTGATCCCGTGCAGTGATACGGCGATCTATACTTTGATATTTCTGTGACCTATCATTGCATCGATGGAGAAGTTTTACAGATCGGGTCATAGACGGTTGAACAAATCTTGTGAGTCTAGGCCTTAGATGATACTGAGGAAAGCGACCAGACTACGAGCTTTTTAGTTTTCAACTTGAACTCGTCTTCGGAATTTCAAATTTCATGATCAAGTCGGATATCCGCATTGGAAAGTGGCGGCTCGTAATATTCTACATATCTATCTACATAAATGTTTGAACAACTAAAAGTTACACCGATTTATATTCAGAATGTCATAAGTAGGAAAATCACCGTGAACTGATGCGGCGCTCTAGCACTTTCCAGCCCTTGGTCTCGGTAAACATGCGTAGGAAGGCTTCGATAGCCGCTATAGATGTCTCATCCTCTGGCTGCTTGACCACTCCTGGAAGTCGGTCCACCGATTCCTCAACCTTTACTACCTCATCCTCATCCTCAACCATTACCTCATCCTCATCCTCAACCATTACCTCATCCTCAACCATTACCTCATCCTCATTCGCATTCTCGTCCTTATCCTCAACTTCAACTTCATCTCCAACTTCATCTCCATCTTCATCATCATCGTCATCGTCATCGTCATCGTCATTCTCATCGTCATCCTCGCCCTCATCCTCATCCGGGTTCTTCTCCTCTTTATTGTCGTCGTCGCTGTGATCATCGTCGTCTGACTGATCGTCTGCTTCTATGAGCTGATCAATCGCCTGATCATCTCGACGATCAACATCTTTTTTAAGCACCCGGGCACATTGCGTAAGGAGACGCCACGTCCGTCGCTCTACGTCCGGGCGGGAGCACCTTCCAATATCAGCCAGGAAATCTCGCTTCTTCTCGCGACATGTCGAGGCGCCTGAAGTTGCCCATTCATCCAAGCGGCGCGATGCCGGTGGTAGGAGGGCTCCATTGCTGTAACGAAAGCAAATCCATATGAGAACCCACACGAACGACTCCATATCATGACGATATAGGTGTATGACTTGGCCTCGTTGAGCCTCTTCGGTGAGAAGATCGAGCGCCATGAACGGCACTGTTCCCGTGCGCTCGTTGCCCTGAGGACCCAGCGTCTCCTTCAACGACGATAGATCGTAGTCGTTCAACACACCCATAAGCTTCCCGAGCTTGTCACGGTACCACATCATGTTTCCAGGGCTGATATCTCGATGAAAGACCCCTACTATCCACAGCTCAACGTGGCCTGCACGTTATGTTAACGAAGAGCGAGATAAATGCCATGAAACACGAACATAGGATACATTGCCGCCACACATCAAAAAGGTTGTCTCCGCAGAGTTTCGTGATGGGGAAGAGCTTGGGGAATACGAGGATGTAGAGCACGCGACTGCCTTTGGTAGGTTCCGGAAACTTAAGCGCTGCTCGGATTGAGGACGTGGGATTCGTGAACTTTTCGTGACAGAGCAGCACGGGAATATGGCCTTCTACGAGTTTGTTCCCCTTAGTTTTTTCCTTCGCGTCTTTCAAGATTGCCGGCTCGCTATCGCGCAACTCCTCTCCCCAAAAGATCTTGGCAACCATCCAACTTTTTCCCTTTTTCTCGTTCTTGTGGTTGAATTTCTTGTCGAGCTTTTTGTTTTTGCTGGTGACAGGGACCACATTCGTGGCGCGGCCTTGTAACCCGTAGTGGGTCACTGTTTCTTCGTCGCTGGTGTGAAGCAGGAGAGTTACAGATCCCAGGTCTGCATCCTGAATTGTGATTTTCTGGCATTTCTTTGTATGTGTAAGAATGCGCGTGTTTCGGCCCCAGTCGCCAAACTCGAATCGTTGTAAAGCATACAACAAGACCATGAATCGTGGGAGATCTTGAATGAAATTGATGCCCGAGCATTGAATGATCCCTTGCCGATCATAATACCAGATCCAGATTACATCGTCTACAAAAGCGGTGGTAAGAATGCGACCAATGTCGACAAACGAACGAACTCACCAATGACGATGAAATTGAGCAAATGACTGACTGCAAGATTGGCCGCAAACATTTCGGCAGCGTAGAGACCCGCCTGGACGGTTACATCTGCCGTCTTGATGTCGGGCTGGGTGCCTGGCTTGGTGCCGGGCTTGGTGTTGTCTGGCTTGGTGTCGGACCTGACTCGCTTGGGATTAGATCCCTGCTGTGCCTGGGCCTTGCGCTTGAGGTCCGTGGAAGACGGGGGAGCTTGCAGCTGACTAGCAAGTCGGGCCGAACGGCGCACGGCTGTAGACAATTTAGTTTCAGCTCGAAATCCGAAATACAATCACCTACAACCATCATGTTCGGGTGCTGATTGATTTGCTTGGTGCTGCGAAGCGCCTGGCGTCGGTGCAGGCGTCGGGTTGTTAAGCGTGAGATGATCCACCGGCAGATAGCCAGGATTGGTAGCATCATGGTCTTTGTATTGATAAGATATTGGGATCGTGCGATTCGATATTCTTTTTCGCTTGAACTCGATACAAGCTAGCACATCTTTCCATCGGAGATTAGCGTCCGGTTTTGCGGTCGCATTCGTGACCCCATGATCACCTCCTATGAACTTCAAGTCATTCGGGAATGCTGCGTGTGCGCTTTTCAAAGGAAGAAAGACGATGTCGGGCTTCCGAGTAGATTGCTCCTTCTGGTGGGACTGGAACATCGGGAAATCATTTTGCTGACAGATCATGTCCACGTCGGAGGCAGCGGGCCTCATCCCATCAACCTTGATCTCTTCAAGACAAGCAAGCGCAATGTTGACGACTAATATGAAAGCGGCATAATAATCCTCTTCTTTTCCTGCAAGTATACTTGCAATTGTTATAAGCATGAAAAGCCCCATCAGCGAAGAAGCACTCACAAATTCCCCAATTGATTCCTGATCTCAGAAGAGTTAAATCGTTTGGCCTTGTCAGCGTCCGCCGGTTTCACTTCTCCGTTGCAAACTGGTAGAACTGCCGCGATGCACTTTTTCAGGAGATCAGGCTGCTCAGTCTCCTTGTTGCAAGAAGCGCGTTGCAGGAGGAATTGAAGCATGGCATCTACCTCGCACGTCTTGGACTCCTCAATGTCGCGCTGAACCCATGGGCTGATTTTCTTGACGCTTCATCAAATGTTAGGTACTGCTCAATAAAAATAGGAAAGATGCTCACTGGACGCCGATCAGGCTGATGTGCTCATTGACTGAAGCGGTCCCGCGGTTGTATGGCGTGGATTTTATTGTGTTATCAACAGGAGCTGCTGCGTTTGTGCGTGGCGGGGTAGTTACGCCTGTGCCGTCGGCATGTGACATGATACTAGGTGTTGTTGTTGTGCTGACTGGGCGTTGTGAGCAGAACTAGTGAAGTGGTGAAGATTTAGAGGATAAGAAAGAACGACGGATTCCTGCTTCCTTTATACCTGGTCGATTGACGTGGCGTACATGTTGTAGACAATCTGATGAAGTGGTGGTTGTGGGTCCACTGGTATTAATTGCAGTTCGACTCCGACGACGCGTTCCCATCAACACGCACACGTGATGCTGATTTGATTCAGGCAAGTCCTGCTAGTGGCTCAGCTGCATTAATCAATTTCGTTCTATAAAACTCAGTCTGTTAGTTCGGCAAAAATAATATCGATAGGAGCGCGCCAGCTTGAATGTAGTTTATTGTTTTTTTGTGTTGAGGGGGATATCGACCGCGTACATCCCGTTTCGTAGGCACTGATCAATCACGCCAAAACTGTCACCCCTAGGAAGTTCATCTGATTCTATCAAACAGAAGGTCTTCTAAGAATTTTAAGGATCTCGATTTCGGAATCTATGGTCTCAGAGGGGAACGGAGTCCGACCCTCGCGCCATGGCCCACAGAAAGAACAAATACATGCCGACTCAGTCACCATTCTCTATCAGTATTCTTTTGTTCTAAAGTCGCCTACTAAGATACACAATCATTATTTACATCCCTGTGGCGTATAATCAGCATGGTGCTGGAACCGTTAATGGACACCGTTGTGTATCTGTCGCAATGTCAGGCAATCAATGCATTTGAAAAGAAAAATCGAACTGCAGTCATTGGCTAAGTGGTACTCGTTATGTTTACTTGTACATGTCCCAAATCCCTCGATCACTCCCAAGGCCTAATCGAAATCCCTCGCAGGAACCCTGCTTGGCTCCAGGGCCTCGTACCCTTGTTTCAAATTTGTGTACTCGGTCAATCTCGCGGTCCTAAGGAAGAGCGATCCATCCTGTCCTTCTGCGCCCTCCAGTTTCATATCACCGAAATAGTCCTTGGATAGTGCGCCATAAAGTATGACAGGAGGAGGGTAACGAGGTGCGCAGGATGAGGGCAACGAGGCAGAGTTGTATCGCCACCGAGAAGTACTACCTGAGGTGTAGAAACCCGTATGTAGGGAAATCATTGTGAAAGGATGCGGTGCTTGAGCTTAACCCAGCCATCAGTCCTGGTAAACATGTGTAAGTAATTATCAATAGCTGATTCGGATTCCTCATCGATAGACTGCTGGACTACTCCTGGGTTCTTGAGTGCACGGAGGCCGAGCATGGCTCGACGATCGAAATCACTTTTAAACTCCACGATACAACCCACAAGGAATTGCCACACATCTTCCTCTATGTCAGAGCGGTGAAACTCTTCGAGACTATCCAGGAAACCTAGCTTGGCTCTGCGACAGGTGATGGCGCCTGAAGCCGCCCATACATCGAAGGGGCGCGATGCCGGTGGTAAGAGGACTCCCTCCCTGTAACGAAAGCAAATCCAGATGAAAACCCACATAAACGACTTCGGATCATGGCGATACAAATGTTTGACTTCGCCTCGTTGACCCCACGCGGTAGATAGGAGGTCGAGCGCCATGAACGGTATTGTGCCCATGCGTTCGTTGCCTCGAGAGCCCGCCGGAGTCGACAGTGATGATGAAAAATCATAGTTGTAGAAGATACCCATCAGGGCGCCTTCAGACTTGTAATACGTCATATTGCTAGGGCTGGCATCTCGGTGATGGACCCCTCCCTTTCATAGATCAAGGTGACCTGTGCAATATGTCAACAGAGAACCGCATATATACAATGAAGTTAACTACGTACACATGATGCATTGATGCCACACGTTGAAAAGGTCTTTGCCATCGAGCTCTGTGATGGGCTGCAGTTTGTGAAATACGAGGATGTAGAGTACGCGAGTGTCCCTTGTCGGTGCTGGAATGCAGAGCGAGGTTCTTTGGACTGCAGACGTGGGATTTGTGAACTTGTGGTGCCAAACCAGCTGAGGAAAATGGCCGTTTAGATTTAATGGTCTCATGGAAACCTTGCTAAGATTTCCGGCTCGCTCAGAGCGTGCTTTTCTTTTGCTCAAATTTTTGTTGTCCGACATCCCGCGGATCTTCCTTCATCATGATGGCTGACAGTATTTTTTGGCGAGCTGCTTCGCTAGACTCTAGTGATAGGGAACTGCCTTTTCAAAGTCCGTATTGTGCCATGAGTCACTTTGCCATGACTCTTCCTTGCTAGTACGTACCGCGGCGCCTGGAGTTTCCCATGAATCGAAAAGGCTCGATGATTGCGATGGCCGCCGGATGACTCCATGCTTGTAATGCAAGCGAATTCAAGAGAAAACCCATATCAGGGACGCGACTCATCTAAAAGATACAAATATTCGACTTCGTATCGTTGACCCTGTGAGTAACAAGAAGATCGAGCGCCATGAACGGCGCTGTGCGCGCGCATTCATTGCCCTCAGAACCCGCTGCAGTCGACAGGTCATAGTAGTCAATCCAAAAATATATCTTGTTGCCATCAGGACTGACTCGGACATTTTGATGGTACGCCACTGGGCCATTCCAGAGATCATGGTACCTGCAACGCACTTGTTCAACTGAGAGTCACAAAGATGTAGCAATTAACACACATAAAATCATGATGGAGCTCCGCAAGGTCGTATGTTGGTTCGTATGTTCAAGTTGGTTCGTATGTGCTAACGTAAGCAACAGTCAGCATAAACCGAAACCGAAATCAAAGTGTACCAGTTGCAACCTTATGCATGAATCATACTGTCTGAAAATACGGGGCTCGTCCTAAGACCTAATCCTCGCTGTAGAGTCCTCAGGCCTCGGGTCTCAGCTACCTTCAATATGATCGTCGACGGCACTACAGGAAAGATGGCACGATTTGCGTAGAGAAAGTGCTCACTTTGAGGGTGCGTGTATGTACACTCTCACCCACATCTATCAACTAAAACACGATAGGAGAACATGCAGGAAGGTACCTGACTCCCCTCACGGACAAGCAGTCGTATCATAAATGTTTCACGGATATCGGATCAAACTGGCCCATCATCCCCAAGCTGCACCACTTCCTGTCTTCTACGAAGACAACCTAAGTCTACCCCATCGACACTAATACCGCACTCAACGGCTTCCATCGCCGAGATAAAGTTCAGCGTTCGTCACTGGAAAATATAAGATCATGATAGCTTCCAAGCGACCGCGGAGAACTTAACCATACTGGGACTTGGCGCAGTGCACCGCAGCACTGACTACAAACACCCACATGAGTGTCAATGGAGGACCAGATAATAACAAGATTCATCGTGGAAAGCATAAAAATAGGTAAAGCGGCCGCTCAGTGGCGTGTATGCACTTGTACTTGTACCTCAATCATCGTTTGCATTTTCTGGCGCACTCAATGTTTCCTAATCGCCTGATAGTGGACTTGTCCAACTGTTTGACTGCAGAATAAAATGGGCAAATTGCGACATTCAACTATCTTAACCGTAGCAAGGTAAGAAGTCGACAACGACGACCCCTAATATAAGGATGAAAATATGCGACTACCCTTCGTTGGTTCTGGAACGCGAAGGGTGGGATTCCAGCCAAGCTCAATCATGGTACCAAAGCATGCTTGCTTCGCGGCGATCTCGGAAATGGTTTTTTCCACTATTCCAGGCTCGATCACCATTCACACGTCTTTAAAAATCAGATTGTGGCACCGGTGATCCATGCAGTGATACGACGATCCACGGTTTATCTATGACCCATCGATGCATCGATGGAGAAGTGATACAGATCGAGTCAGTCTTATCATACACGAACGAGTCTTGTGAGTCTAGGCCTTAAATGATAAGGAAAGCGACCAGACTACGACCTTGCTCTTAAGTTTTCAACTTGAACTCGTCTTCGGAATTTCATGATCAAGTCGGATATCCGCATTGGAAAGTGGCAGCTCGTAATATTCTACATCTATCTACATGAATGTTTGAACAACTAAAAGTTACACCGATTTATATTCAGAATGTCATGAGTAGGAAAATCACTGTGAACGGATGCGGCGCTCGAGCTCTTGCCAGCCCGTGGTCGCGGTAAACATGCCTAGGAAAATATCCATATCCCGTTCAGTTTCATCTTCCTCAGTTTCATCTTCCTCAGGCTCTGACTGCTCGACCACTCCTGGAAGTCCGTCGACCAGGATTACTCCTGCGAGCCGACTAAGTTTCAGATCAACTTTCTGACCAGACCGACGATCGTGATCTTGTTTAAGCTCCCGGGCACACTTCAGAAGGAAAAACCACGTCAGACGCCCTATGTGGTTTGGGCGGGAGCCTATATCAGCCAGGAAATCTCGCTTGTCCTTGCGACATTGGAAGGCGCCTAAAGTTGCCCATGCATCGAAGCGGCGCGCTGCCGGTGGTAGGAGGTCTCCTTTGCTGTCATAACGGAAGCAAATCCAGATGAAAACCCACACGAACGACTCCATATCATGACGATATCGGTGTGTGACTTCGCCTCGTTGTGCCCTTGCGGTGAGAAGATCGAGCGCCATGAACGGCACCGTTCCCGTGCGCTCGTTGCCCTGAGGACCCAGCGCCTTCTTCAACGACGATAGATCGTAGTCGTTCAACACACCCATAAGCTTCCCGAGCTTGTCACGGTACCACATCATGTTTCCAGGGCTGATATCTCGATGAAAGACCCCTTCTTTCCACAAAGCAATGTGGCCTGCACGTAATGTTAACGAAGAGCGAGATAAATGCCATGAAACACGAACATAGGATATATTGCCGCCACACATTAAAAAGGTCGTCTCCGCGGAGTTTCGTGATGGGGGAGAGCTTGGGGAATACGAGGATGTAGAGCACGCGACTGCCTATGGTAGGTTCCAGAAAGCCAAGCGCTTCTCGGATTGAGGACGTGGGATTCGTGAACTTTTCGTGACAGAGCAGCACAGAAATATGGCCTTCTACGGATTGGTTCACCTTAGCGATCTCCTTCACCTTTTCCAAGATTTCCGGCTCGCTAGTGCGATTCTCCCGGGCCTCTCCCCCAAAGACCTTGGCCACCATCCCAAGACTAAGAGGACAAGAGAGAACGACCTATTCCTGCTTTATATCCGGCCGACCGATATGGCGCAAATTTGGTGACCATTGATCAATCTGAAGTGGGTTTGATGTCCAGTTCGACTCCGACGACGCGCTGAGTCGCGCTTCATCAAACGCGCGCACGTGATGCTGACTTGCATCGTAGATTGTTCATAGATGGCCCAGTAATTGAACGTTTGAACTGAGATCCAGCTAAGTCCTAGGCCTAGATACGTACCAGCGCAATTGATGATTTTCGCGTCGAGAGGGACTGCGTTATAGACTATATATTCTTCGGACTGGGCACATCGCGCCATGGCTGGCTGACACACCACACCACAATACACGAAGAACAGCACGACTCAGTCACAATTCTCTATTCTTTTGTCCTCCTACAATACACAGTCCACATGAGAGACAATATAGTGAGCAATGAACATCTTCTGGAACATGTTAACTGCGAGGGGAAATGATCTTGAAGAACGTCGAAAATGACGTCAAGGGATGAGTAACGATTACTCAGTCGTGTAACGTGGTATATAATGTTCGTTGTCGAGACTGGCGCAGCCCCAAAGTAGGATACACGACGTAGGCACTATGTACAATATCGACAGCCGAAATCACTGGTGAGGACGGGTTAGCCATACGTCATTCCGCATTTCTAGGAGCCAATGACATACCAGGAAATAATCCGGAACACGCCGTGACACCAGCGGCTCCCCCGCTCGCGGGGCAGGGTCAAATTGTAGGCTGCGGATAGCGTTCAAAAGCAATAATCAACAACCAAGTCAAAACACCTACAAGCTGTATGATAATTTTTCATCTATCTCCATGATCGCAGCCTGGTTGCCGCATCTGTAACAGTAATTCGGTGCGCTGAAGATCGTCACGACGTTCCGATCTTGGCCCCAACTATAACCTGAACATCATTCACGCGTGAGCACAAAGCTAGCGTCGTATCGAATATATACATACCCTCCATGACGAGTTGATGTGCTCGTGCGACAAGGGTCAGCCCATTATTATGGTTGAAAGCCTCGGATATATCCTGCCCGAAGGTGTACCCCGCCCCGCGGGGTGAAATACCCCAACCACACCGGTCGTCGGGGTCAGACCACAAAAGGTCGCACATGGGACCTTCGTGAGGAACTTCTTGCACACGGTCGATGGAGCGAACGTGATCTAATGTGTCGATAGAAGGTGAGAGACCGCCGTGTAAGCAGAATATCTTGAAATCATGAGGTTAGCGATCAGAAATGGCAGAAAGATAATTTGCACGGCATATAAGTATGAGAATAAGGGACTCACTTGGTTATCGATGAGGGCAGTGAGGGGAAGGTAGTCGAACAAATCAGTGAAGAACCGCCAGACGTTAGCGTTTCCATATTTCCGCAAACACTCGTCATAGAAGCCATACACCTGCGTGATTTGTCGTGACTCGTGGTTTCCCCGAAGGATTGTAACGCGGTCGCGATACCGTAACTTGAGCGCCACAAGCAGAGTCACTGTTTCAACGGAGTAGTACCCTCGATCCACGTAATCGCCCATGAAGAGGTAATTGGTGTCTGGTGAGTTTCCCCCAATGCGAAACAGCTCAGAAAGATCATGCTGCGCGTAGAGCAAACGAGGCACGAGAAGCACGATACGCGCACGAGACAAGATCAGCGGTCCAGATTACAAGAATAAACAGGAACGCACAAATTGACCGTGGATGTCACCGCACACAGTAACTGGGCATCGCACGGGCTGTACGTTTGACTCCTCCATAAGGATCTCTCTCGTCTGTTGTGGTTTCAGTCAGATCGAGCTCAGGTGGCGTCTTTATCGGAGCCAACGAACCTTGTCGCATAATTTCTTCACGTCTGCTTCTGTTAGTTGTTTGCACTGACTGAGTTGTTCAATCCAGCCATCGATCTCGTGCTCCATCATAAGTTTGGGTTGTGGTGGGAGTTTATAACAGAAGAAGAGCTTAGAGTATGAAGGTGTCTAACGGTTGTAATTTCCCCCCATGTCACGTCATCACGCTATCAGGGTTATTGTCACGCAATAATCGTGTCACGTTTAGCCTCCAAAACGCGACGCGTGCAGCAACAAAATCATGGCTCAACAAGACGCTGTATATGCAACCGATGAGGTGAATCGCATAGCTAAATCACTCCGTACCTGGTGCTCAATTATTCCAGTATGGCCGACCGTTCATCATCCTCAGGGAGCAGGGAAAGAAAACAAGAACTCATGGTGTAGAGGCAATCAAGGTGAGCGATTTTCTTTCCGATCAACAGTACTGTGTTCACGAATTATATCCCAAGTCGCACATTCTTGCGGCACGGACAGTGGCAAACATCATCCGGACTTCACTAGGACCTCGAGGTGAGCACCGTTAAGCTATTGCATTACAGGAGTTTCAATGATCAATCGCACAGGCTTGGATAAAATCCTTATATCGCCTGACGGCGAGATCACTGTGACGAATGATGGTGCAACTATTTTGGGACAGATGGAGGTCGAGCATCAAATTGCAAAGCTCCTCGTACAGCTGTCCAAAAGCCAGGACGATGAGATCGGGGACGGGACCACTGGTGTTGTCGGTACGATCTTCACTTGCGTCCATCTATTTCCTCTTATTGAAATCCATTTGAAGTACTGGCTGGTGCACTTTTGGAGCAGAGCGAAGATCTGCTAGACCGCGGTATTCATCCCATCCGTATAGCAGACGGCTTTGACCGGGCCTGTAGTGTTGCCTGCGAGAAGCTCGACAGCATCTCAGATCGTGTCGGATTCTCACCTGAAAACAAAGAAAATCTTATCAAGACCGCGACGACCAGTCTAGGCAGCAAAATGTGCGCCGGTCTATTCTTTCTTTCTTTGAATACACTTTTAAATTTGGCCCAGCGTGTCGAAGGAGTTGCAGCAGTTCGCTCAGATTGCGGTTGATGCTGTTCTAACAGTTGCAGACCTTGAACGCCGTGATGTTCCCTTTGATCTTATCAAGGTTGATGGCAAAGTTGGCGGCTCCCTTGCCGACACGACGCTAATCAAGGGCGTTCTCATTGACAAGGATATGTCGCACCCACAAATGCCCTCTTGCGTGCGCGATGCACGCCTCGCGATTCTCACCTGTCCCTTTGAGCCTCCACGACCCAAGACTAAGCATAAGCTCGACATCACGTCTGTAGAGGAGTTTAAGCAACTCCGGGAATATGAAAAGGGGAAGTTTGAGGACATGATCAAGATGGTGAAGGACACTGGGGCGAATTTGGTCATTTGCCAGTGGGGCTTTGATGACGAAGCCAATCACTTATTAATGCAGAATGAGCTGCCTGCCGTTCGATGGGTTGGTGGGCCAGAAATTGAGGTGAGTTTCACAAATTCTCCCTACCCTAAAAGTATCGTTAATATTCTGTTCTTAGCTGATCGCCATAGCCACACAAGGTCGAATCGTCCCCCGATTCGAGGATCTTACGGCGCAAAAACTTGGGAAGGCAGGTATCGTGCGGGAGGTCACGTTTGGCACAACCCGCGACAAGATGCTCGTTATTGAAGAGTGTGCCAACTCCCGCGCCGTCACAATATTTGTACGCGGAAGCAATAAAATGGTCTGCCTTCTATTCACCTTCGCTCCACGCATTATCTGACATCAAGGCACGTAGATCGTCGATGAGGCAAAACGTGCCCTGCACGATGCTATTTGCGCAGTCCGCAATCTTGTCGTGGACAACCGCGTGGTCTATGGGGGTGGTGCTGCGGATATCAGTTGCTCCATCGCCGTGTCGAAAGCCGCTGATGAGATCCCATCCATTGAGCAATATGCGATGCGCTCCTTTGCAGCTGCTCTCGACGCAATCCCCCTTGCACTTGCAGAGAACAGCGGTCTCTCGCCAATCGAGACATTGACAGAAGTCAAGAGTCGACAGGTCACAGAGAAGAACTCCAGGCTTGGAATTGACTGTTCTGGAAAGGGGGAGAATGGTGCGTTGTACCGCGTTGCATACTTGAAACACTTGAATCAAACTCCGGATTCTAGACATGAAGAAGCAGTTCGTTTATGACCCTCTGATTTCGAAGCGACAACAATATCTACTCGCCACCCAGGTACGAACCCTTTTGCTTGCCACTGTGATCCAATATGTTCAATGCCTTTTCCCAATTGCAGCTGGTTCGAGCAGTTCTGAAAATAGGCAAGTCGATGTTGTTTCTTCCCTGCGAAACGCTAACTGTTCCCCCAGACGATGTTATCGTATCAGGGGAAGCAGACGAATAGACTACCTATGTCTAGAAGTAAACACAGGAAGCAGCACACTGACATTTAGTTAACATCCTCATGTAATTTGAAGCGTTTTGCTCGATATCACAGTGTTGAGTTGTCTTCCTTGCACGTGATGATTTCGGAACAAACGAATCTTTTGTTGGGAGTTTAAATTTGTTACGGATCAATCGACAGATATTATACCCAGGTCTTAGGGCTCGAGCTCTTGAGCTCCATCAATGTGCGGATCTAAGCTCCCGTATACATGTTTTTTCTATAAAATCAGCCCACTTTCCCCAAGCCTCATCGTTCAATTTCTTCTCCAGTGAGGTATACACTTCTTGCCTCGGTGACTACTTCCTGGCTAGTGTGTTTCATTGCACTGACACCTTGCTTTTCTAGTCTTTACCATTCCTCTCGTAAATAGATATCCTAGGCCTAGACAATACCAACATGGGCAAGACCGATTTGCGGGTGCTCGGCCAGATGCCACTCAATGCCGAACCACCATGCCTCGTAGAGCTCACGAAGCACCCTATTACACCGTTGCACCTGGCATATGCCCGTAACCACTGTATGTTTCTTCCAAACTATGCCTTTTCTGTATCTCACCTGACTCTGGTTCTCAATCCTTTGATCTGCGATCAAATCTAATCCTGGATATACCAATCCGTCCGACTTTCGTTCTGCACTGCCTGGCTCTACCTCGGACGCTGCTGATGACATGGCATTTGTGGCATCCCCAGCTGTGATAAAGGATCTAGCATCCGAATTTGACAGTTATACTGTCAAGATAGACGGCGAAATGGAAGGGGTGGAGGAGAAGGTGCTGAACGTCAAGGACATGATTGCATCTTTTCCAAGAAAGGTCGCCGTAGCTGCTCTCATCGTACGTCATCTCTGCCATCTCAGGAACGAACATACCCACCACTCAATCTAGTGCGCTGGTAACCGTCGTGCCAAGATGCAAGAAAAGACTGGGAAAGAAGTGCGAGGTATCAAGTGGTCCGAGGGTACCATCGCGAATGCACGCTGGGGCGGTGTACTTCTGCGTGACATATTGCTCAGCGCAGGAATCCCTGAACAGGAAGACGCCCAAAAAGGTTTCCACGTCTGCTTTTCTTCGAACGTTGCGCCGTGCGAGGATGACGCGACTTATGGAGGGTCTATTCCACTTGAGGAGATCATGGCCAAGGACGGTGCTGCTATGCTCGCATACGAGGTCAGATTATCGATTCAAGGAGTCAGCATATATTCACGATTCCCACTAGATGAATGACGCACCCCTCACGCCAGATCATGGATACCCTCTGCGCGTCGTTGTGCCAGGTTACTTTGGCATGCGATGGGTTAAATGGGTGGACCGTATCACTATTTCCAGGAATGAATCGCCCAATTTCTATCAGCAGCGCGATTACAAGATGTTGCCTGAATGCGTAGGTCATCCATATCTAATCGTGATGTACGCTTACGTCCAACATCTTTGCTCAAAATAGGTCACCTCCCCAGAGAAGGCCATTAAAGAGGATTGGTGGGGTCGTACACCTGCGATGCAACGACTTAACTGCAACTCGGTCGTTGCCCGCGTCCAGTGTCTGACATTTAACTGTCCTGACCAGAAGACGCTCAAAGTCACAGGCTACGCCTACTCCCACTCCCCTATCTCCCGTGTGGAAATCAGCGGAGATGGTGGTGAGACATGGCACGAAGCACGAATCACATACCAAGAAGGTAACTGGAGTTGGTCACTGTGGGAAGGCGAAGTCGTAGTAGACATCGACGTCGATGCTCTCGAGTGGGCTAACAACGGTCAGAGGAATGGGCGCTCGAAGACCAAGCTCACGGTGATAAGCCGAGCGTTTGACCATTCTGGAGATGCACAGGACACCGATTGCCGCTGGAACTTGAGGGGCGTAGGCTTCTGCGGCGTTGGCATTGGATCGGTTGAAGTATAATCGGACTCTTGGCTTGATTTTAGGTTTCATCTGTAGGTCCTTAAATTGGCATAGCTAAAATCATTGCATGGCGCTTCTCGTGATCCAGATACTTTAATGTACACCTTCAGACCTCAGTGGTCTCTATAAACTTGCGTGGGCAACCCACTTGTACGAGTCGTTAAAACAAGTCGCGCTTCTGCTCGGGCCGCCATCGACTCACATCCTAATCCCAGGGGCCGTCAAACAACGCCGGTGGGTAATTATGTCTGCCCAATGCCCATGAATGTCGGCAGTAACAGTACACGATGTGGGCTGATCCAGTTGAACTCTTCGTAGTAATTCGGTGCGTTGCGAGATCCCCCTCAGTTGGAGATTTAGGAAGCATGGCTAAGAACGGCCAGACACAACGGCAGCCGCTCTCCTCGAACAGGGGCTGCCATGCGCCGTAGAGATATGAAACGCCTGTGCCACAGTGTTGGTGTCGAGCCACTGTGAAACACATATGACTGGACAGATACGAATCAAATGGCTCCATGGCGCTAACTAATTTTATGTAGGGGTGGGCACTGAGCGCCTTCAGCTCAAAGTCGGGACATGCCATGAACTTGACGCTGATCAGGCGCTGAATCTGGATGAACAAAGTCTCCAGTCAACATAATTATAGGAACACAAGCGCTCTTTCGACGTTTCGGTTACACGTGCCAGTGGTCGAAGGTGTTAAAAATGGTTACCCTTGGCCCCTTGTCCAGCTTCAGACGCCGGGAAGGTCGATAGCGAAGTATCCACTGGAAGCATGTCATGGCGCTTCTAGCGATCATCAGGTGCCACCTTAAGTCAACTCCATAAAGTATGCGAACTCTGATTTCTCTCGTACACCTCCTGCGTGCAGCGTGGCTTCGATGGTCTAAGCTATTACCCCTCGCAGGATCCGGATAACGAATTCAGCGCTTCTTCGAGGTCCCACACTAGGTTGGTAAAGCTTCGCATCACTCCGTTCAATATAAAAGGCCCTAGTCTTCAATCATCTGCTCACATTGCCCCTGACATCTATTCCGTCGCGTATTCCCCACGAGCAGCGTCTAACATGACTGGAATTGACTTCACCGTTTTCAAAGGCTCCTCCACTGGACAGATAGTCGAGTCGAAAACTCACAAGGAAAGCATCAAACCAGACGAAGTTCTGCTCAAAATCACCCATGCCGGCCTGTGCGGTACGGACATGCATCACAAGACATCGGACATGGTCCTCGGCCACGAAGGCGTTGGCCTCGTACAGCAAGTCGGATCGCAAGTCACCTCATTCAAAGTGTATATACGTTTATCGTTCGCGATGTTCTCTAGCTGATCGACGCGTTTTGACAGTGGCGATCGCGCTGGCTGGGGTTACCTCCACAATTCATGTGGGCACTGTGATGAATGCCTCAACGCAAACGAGATGTTTTGCCCAGAGAGAGCCATGTACGCAACTGCCAACACTGACCAAGGCGCATTCGCTTCCCATGCGGTGTGGAAGGCAGCCTTCCTCTTCCATATCCCCGATTCTATCACTTCCTCGGACGCAGCGCCATTGATGTGTGCCGGAGCAACGGTATTCAACGCGATGTATTTGTATAATGTCCGACCTACAGACCGAGTGGCAATTGTAGGTGTTGGTGGTCTTGGTCACATTGCCATCCAATTTGCAGCGAAAATGGGATGCGAAGTTGTGGTTTTTTCTGGGAGCGAAAGTAAGAAGGAAGAAGCGAAGAGTCTAGGCGCAAGCGAGTTTTACGCCACGAAAGGTGCGAGCAAGCTGGAGATTGGGAAGCCGGTTAAGCACCTATTCGTTACTACTTCGCAGATCCCTGATTGGAATCTGTGAGTTCTTATCTCGAGCATGAAACGTTTTTTTTTTGGATTGACTTTTGTAATTCATAGGTTTCTCCCGGTTCTGGCGCCCAATGCCACTATATATCCTATCACAGTGTCTGAGGGGAATTTGGCCATACCCCATATACCTCTCGTGTCAAAGGGGTTGACAATACAGGGAAGCTTTTGTGCATCGCGTGGGGTCCACGTCAAGATGCTGAGATTTGCTGCTGTCAATGGCATCAAACCCATCACTCAAGAGTTCCCGCTAACGGCCGAGGGAATTGAAGAAGCTATGGCTAAACTCGAGGTTGGAAAAGTCAGATATCGAGCGGTATTGGTGGCTGGGAGATGAGGTTATCAGAGGCGGTTGAGCCAAAAGTGACGAAGTATTTCAAGTTGTAATATCATCACGAACACACCAGAGTAACCAACGAAGGCATTGCACGTACTAGTATACGTGTCTTCAAGTAGCGCCAAAGATAATGCTTAGTGAACCAGACTAGGGGAACCCTGAGAAAGCGCATTCGGGCCAATGTTTAAACGGGTCTCATTTCGACACTGTCGCATGGGCAAGTCACCTAAAATGAAATTTAAAGATCGGGAACTTACTTCGCTGAGGAATAAGTTCTCAAAGCCAGCACAACCACCCGCTGAGAAACGCGCAGCTCCCAGCACATGACGTGTTGAAGAAATCACTGTGACAGGCTGCCAGCACCGTGCAAAGATTTAGTCAGAGTCTAGTCTTGCAACATCATGACATGGGTGCGAAATTGTTTCCCGGGTCCTTGCTGGAACGCGTGGATCAGAAGGCGCTCACATCTAGATAGGCCACCAAGATACAATGGAGAAAGAACATAATTAAATCCTTACCGAAACAGAGGACCTGCCTCTGTTCAATGCCTATATTATGTACATGATCTGGGATCTCAGCGCTCCCGCGGCTAGCATGAAGATTAAATCGCGTGCACTCACCAGATGGCCCTTTTCAAGGCAGGTGCTATCTTATGAAGTTCGTTCGCTAGTTCTAAATCCTGGACGGTGGAGAAAGATGAGTTGGCAGCGTTCAAGCCATACACAACGATGCCCAAAAAAGGGAGCCATCTCCCACGCTCATGACATCACACCCTTCTGGACCAGGTTTACCAATGACGTCAGTGGCACATGGTCACTACTTCAGCTAGGTGTACGACTCTTGCACTCAAAGTCCATCCCCTTCGCCTAGTTCAATATCAAAATGAGCTATCTTCCTACATTACGCTGCTCAATAAAGAGAGTTTCCGGGACTCTCGGAGTTTCCTCACGATATGCAAGTGCGAGGTGCGCCCACTAATTAAGCAGACACCCTTTCTAAAAGGCTGACAGTATGGAAGACGGTATACTAGGTATTTGGTTGCAGGTTCAACTCCACGTACTACTCTGCTCATCATGACTTTCTTGCAAAAGTACGATGCATGACAATGATCCAGAGGTATGTCTGCTCGTGACCGCTTACCCCTGATGCAGCATAAATTCTTTCACTGCAGACGCTGGACAGAGAGAAACGAAGGAACTTGTCCGGTATCCAGCATAAAACCTCGACCCCAATCGATGACGCACCAGGGTGGAACGAAGACCTGGCATCTACATCTGAAGCACACGTGAAGGTGCGTAGTACAAATATCGAGACTTGGGGGAAAACGACATTGACCATCATTCTTAAAGGCTGATCGTTCTACTGTCACGATCCATGATCTTCAGCAAAAGACGGTTGATTATGTCAATGCGAGGCACCAACCAGACGAGCCTGAGCAGATTGATCACAGAGAGGCAACCTACCTTAAAGACGAAGTGATTGGCCCTCTCGGCAATGCGAGAGTGGGTGAGTTCGAGGGCGTCGTCGGTGCCGGTGATCTTGGCATAGATCAGGAAGGCACAGACACACAGTCCGGCGGGCGCACCGTCGAGCGGCACATCGTCTATGAGGAGATAACGGAAGTTGTGAGAGAACCCTGTCCGACGGAGAGCGAGGCTGATGTAGGTGTTGTGAATGCGGATCCTGCATCTTCATTGACACGCGATCAGGTAAAGGCCGACCGCGGGGAATATTCTTGAATGAATCATGCCTGTTGATCCTGCGCGATTGATATAATTCTCAACTTCTCAACCTTATTCCATGTACTCCATCACACCATTTTCTCCAAAGTTTATATTATATCACCACAACTGCCTCCAGAAAGATTACTTCGACTGCGAAAGGTCCCTTAATGTACAAGTAGTGATACATAGGTCAAGAACTGTCCGTATGATGGATAATCGTGCAGAATAAGAGGGCATTCGGGACACTCATGCCTTAGTATTAGTGTCTTCACCGATAGTTTCTCCAGGGATTAGGACAGGAGGAGCGCCAAACTCCCCGTCCCCTGGGAACGTCTCCGGGTGAGCATTCGTCTCTATAGGATCCAGATGTACCGGTCTGGGCCCAAAATGTGAACCAAACGGTCCCGGCGGAAGCTTCCTTGGGCCAGGGCCCAACGCTACGTTCTCCGTGACACCGGGTGAGCTTGAATTGATGGACGCAGCAGGGATAGTGACATGCAGGGCTTGGTCGGTGGCAATCTGGTTCACCGTCACTACGCGACGGGGGTCAAAATACCCGCGGATGAGAGGGTTAGTCTGGGGTCGAGGCTCTGTGGCCTGAATGCTGCGCAGCATAAGATTGATCAGATGGCTGAGCAATCAAAATGAAGAATTAATATTTACATAACATTGAATGAGGAAACCACTTTGCTCTCAGCGGGAGCTCCCATGACTAGGAACCTCGAGTCAACAAGGGAAGTGTAAAAGAGACCGACAAGCCCAGACTACAACATTCCTTCAATGGACTTGCAGAGCACAACAAAAGGTGATTACTTACGATTTGGCCTTGGTCGCCAGGGACTTCTAGTTGACCTTGAACGCTGACGCTTGCACCTTGCTCTCCAAAAGCAGCGCTGCTTTGACTGAGCAGCTGTGCCTGATACTGCTCCCTTGTAAGATGTTTTCCATTGTACACAACATTAACATTGCGCGCGAAAAGCGCATCAAACGCCGTGGTGAAATCCGCTTGGCTCTTAGCCGTCAGAATGGCCCTAAGACGCCCAGAAGTGAATGCGGTCAATGTGGGGAGGACGAGTGCGGACATGATAGTAGAGATGTTGGTAATGATGGAATATTGCTGTTTTCCCCCCGCCTTATGTACTCCAGAGGGGGCGACAAGCACGGAGGCTGCGCTGGGACTGTGCAAATACTGCATTCATTCGGACGCGCTGTTAATGCAAATTTGCACTGACTCGCAACATCACGGGGACCTAACCATGCCGATAAGACGTATGATGAACAACGAAGATCAGCCATTTCGGTTACTCAACAATGCAGACTTACATTTTCAGATGCCGGGCGAGGAAACCCCGGATGGGTTGCGATGCAGGTAAGCAAGGAGTAAGCTGTAAGCTGAAAGTGATATCTCGGCCTTGGTTGAGATGCCTTTGCTTTGTCACTCCGTGCATATCGCGCCGTTATGCAATGGATGTTCAAAGTCAAAACGGTTCAAGTGACTCAAGTCTGTTATGAACTGTAGAATCCGTGCTCTGTCGTAGCATAGCAATATTAGTGGCGATGAGCATACGTCGACATGGACGCTATCACTTACATACAAATCATTGACTTTTGAACGTTTGAACGTTCTGAACTGCTCAACGATCAATCGATCACGAATCGTTTCGTCATTCGGCGGTCATGTCGGGAAATACCAGGTAGGCGGTGATGCGGCCTGTCGGGAAACACCATTGGGCGTTGTGGCAATGCTGCTGTCGATAAAACTGAAGACGGCCGTTGATATTATCCCACATGGTGCGCTGGTCAACCTTAAACAATTCCCGCGAAGAGTTTCTCGGATGAAACGTTGAAGCAGTCTCGGAAGTTCCCGGCCGTTCAAACTATAACTGAGTCTAATTATAATAGGTGTACCACACGAATACTTACTACGGGCTAGTGTTGCCGCAGGTTTGGCTAGCGCCGGCTAAAGCCGGTTCTGATTCACCGGTTTAACCGGAACTTCAAAGTCAGGCTGCTTACATAATATCGACTCGGTCCGGCTGATGCAACCACGGTAAGCGGCTTTAAACTGGCTCAGACTGATAATTTTAGCTTGATTTAAATTTAGAAATACAAATTTACAATTAATTAAAAATAGATTACAATGTGAGATTATCGAAGATCAAACTATCTACGCACGATCGATAAGCGCTAAATGGCCCCCCAAGATCCAGTGAGTCGTTATTTCGTTAGCGTGTGATCAAAAACTAATGAAAAGTAGGAAATGTGCTGCGTTTCTCCCCCACGGCAGCTACATGAGCCACGCGCGACGAAGAAACGCAGCAAAAGAGCACGGGTATCGTGGAGGACGAGGTGGCGGCGTTGGATCTTGAAGATGAAGGGTATGGGGATCGTTGCAGGTGGTAGAACCGGGTGCTAATATTTTTGATGTAGGGGGTAGAAGAGACGCAGACAGAAGGCGGTAGTGGAGCTGGATGTTCAGTTGGCTGAGGATCAGGATGGATGCCGTTGATGATGCCGTTTGGCTGCTCCTGGGTGACCTGCGTCGATTACATCGTTTTCGCCTTGTATGGCTATGGTGGTAGTGGTAGCAACTGATTTCCACTTCATTGGCCACAGGAATTGGATCGAAGTCTAGCAAGGATGTTAATCATTGCAAGTGTAGTCGCTAGTCCACACTCACCCTAGCTTTCTTGGTAAATCGTTTGAACTTGCGTTTCAGCTCCGTCAGTATAGGGCCGAGTCGGTACTTCAGTAGCGTGATGACACGCTGGTCATTCTCTTCCTGAATAGCAAGTTCAGCAGCCGTCGGTTGACGGGGCTCAAGCGGAGGCGCAATCGGTAACTCCTCAAGAATTCGTTTTCGTCGTTTGATGCCATCTGCGAACTGATTCGGCGGTCGACGGATGTCCGCGATGATACTTGAGAAGAACGCGTCTCGCTGGGCTTCGGTGGGACTCGGTAGTGTGAGGCGATTCTCGCGGGTCATACCAAACCACGAACGGACGTCATGGGGTAGTGAGGAAAACGGACCGTCTACAATGGCAAGTATGAGGACGGGGTCCGTAGGCGCAAGCGAGTCAAGCATGGATCTGACAGTGGATCGTGCAGTCTCGGAAACTGCTGCTGACCACCCATCGAGAGAAGGAAGGTAGATAACCGAGGGCTGGTGTCTTTTAGCCTCGATGAATAGTTGAACTACAGCGGCTTCCACAGTCTAATGATACCATGAAGAGGACACGTTTGTCAGGAGGATGAGATAAGCTTACCCGTGTTGAATCACCCATAAGTGTCCCCAGATCGAGAGTTTGAACATGATATCCCTCCAAATGATGGAGGGCGGCGGCTCCTAAATAGCCTTGTCCCATACCAGCAGACCCATGGAGCACAAGTCGTGGTCGATAGACCCGTAAGGTCTTGCTTCGATGACCGGACGGGTGCCAAACCATCAATTTCATCAAAGAAGATGATGCTCGGTTGGCAGTCACGCACCTCCTCGAACAGAAGACGAAGTTGGCGTTCAGCCTCACCGACCCATTTCGACAGGCAGTCAGCGCCCTTGCGCATGAAGAAGGCTAGAAAATGATGAGAGGTGGCGTGCTGACGGAAAGGAGTGCAACTTACAGACTCCCTTGCCATTAGCCCGACAGCTCGCGGCAAGAGCACGGGCAAGGAGCATTTTTCCTGTAACAAATGGTGTCGCAGGATTCCAAATCCCACAGGCGACGTACAGCTCGATTTTCAGCGAGTCTGTGTTGCGGGGAATGAGCTTGGTGAAAACACCGCCCATGGTCTCAAGGGTCAAGACTCAAGAGCACGTCCTAAAACTCCTTGCTGGAGGGTTGAAGTCAGAGGCGCACACTGCGGCTGGTGAAAAATAAATAAACAATTGAAATCAAAACCAGCACAACAAAGAGCAACATAGTGTGAACAAAAGGCGAGAGGCGAAATAGCAAATGACAGATGAAAAAGTCAGTAAAGAAGTAAGCGTCACTTGTCGTAAATGGTAGCGGTGTCCTCGATATTGTCACACTCCTCCTCAGCAATGGCTCTGAGAAGAGCGTCATTTGCGCTGGCGGTGGCTGTCAACTGCTCGTTAGAACCTTGGTCGTGTACCACCCCACGTTCCATGTCCCATTGGGAGGCTGCCCAACCTCTCGTAAAATTAAGGCGTTCTTTCTTCAGGAAAAACTTAACCATCTGTAAAGCTTCCATCAAAACGGGGCTGATGCGATTCCTTTTTTTCGTATGGGTTTCGCTACTCGACGAAAATACCCGTTCACACGGCACCGCAGAGGCTTGTATCGGGGCGTAGTCCATAGCAATCGAGAATATTGTTGGGAACATGGACTGTGAAGCCTAGTCAACAGCTCGTGGTTAATAACATAGGGTGTGACTTGAAGGAACGGACTCACATTCCAAAATGAAAGTATATCCGTTCCATGAGGACTAAGTGTAGCCGTAGCATATGCTGTGAATTCTTGCTCTATCGTTTGGCCGCCGTCGTGGTGATGCGCATGTGCATGCGCCCCGGGAAGTCCATAGCGACGTGAGCCTAGTGTGCGTGCCACCGTTCGTGGAACCAGTACAGGTTGAGAATGCGTAGAGTTTTCCGCTCTCTTACTCTGCATCTGCGGAACGAGTCAATCCAATGTCGCGCTTTTGTTTACTACAGAGACGTACCAGCTTCAATATAAACTCCTTTGCTTCATCGACACGGTCCTTCTCCCATCGATTGTCCATCCAAGACATCCGCGTCGCAGGATCAATGACTACAAAAGTGATCATGAAATCAGCATTTATTAGGACAAAAGACGGGACTGACACATAGCGACCGCATATGCATGGGTTGCGCCCATCCGGTCGGTGTATTTGCTCGCCCAGAGTAAGCCTATGTCAACGATAGGCTTACAGTGAGGTGCGTGCAGGCCAATAGACTCCCAGGCATCAACCAACTCTTCAAAAGTTGGAACAGCATGGCTAAGCACGGGAGTGCTTTCACTGGAGAGTTTTTGCTGGGCGGCGTGGGGTGCCTGGTATGAAATGGTAAATTAGATCACAGGCTTCGAAGTTCGAATGCATTAGTACTTACCTCCAAGATCACTTCCAGGTCCTGGAGGAATTGCCAATCCATCTCACACAGTTTTTTATCGGATATGTTACGTTGAGGATAAGCATCAAAAAAGGCGGTTATGGCCTGGGCCAGTATTAGTCTACGACATATGTTTAACGGTGCGAAATCTTACCTGGCGAAGTGTCCGCAAACGGTTTATCATGACATAGGTTGAATCCCATCTGGTGGGCTCATCGAGGAGGAGCTCTACGACTGGGAGCTGTGTAAGCTCACCATTGTCATCTCGAAACCACCCTTCGTCATTACCCCTAACGATGGTCTCACGAAACCTGTCGCGCCGCTGGTTTGATGCGCGGACCAATCGCACGATGTGCCTGGCTCGCTCAAGAGGTTTTCCCTCCACAGCCTGGACGTAATCGACTTTATTGATGATCTGGTCTTCAACTATCCATGTATCGTCCACAGTGGAATAGTCGATGGTGGAATATTCGTCAAGAATATGCTTCACGCATATGTTTATCACGTGCGGGAAACACGGTATCCTGTGTTCAATAGGATCAAACTCGATCCCGCGTTCCCCAAGCAGGCTGGAAAGCTCCTGCATTGCGGTGTGGTTGTTGCCCGCGTTGTCGAGAGTAAAATGTCCAGTCTGGACAACGTCAGAGCATGCAACACGATAGAGATAAGTACCGACCTTGGCCGCAGTCTCTGCACGATCGAGGAGATATAGGATCATAGAACCCAAAGATTGCCCGTCATGATTGCCGGGAATATGATGAAAAGCGATTAACGCCGAATTCAGCACCAGCATCGAGTCTTTGTTAGCCCTCGCAATCCAATGAGCCGTGACGGCCATGAACGGCCGGAGCTTTATATCTGACCACAGGTCAGATGAAAAGCAGACTTTTCCTTGAGCATTCTAAAAGGAATCAGGTACTTCGTATGAGGCTTGGCAACTATGCACTTACTGCGAGATCTCGCTTCAAGACCAGGAAGTATTCCTGCCATTGCTCGATAACCATTTCGCGAGCCTTCGTGCGGTGACATAAACCAGATTCACCAATTTCCGGGCGGAGGAGACGGATGAGGCGCCTGAATTCAGGGCATTCGATCACGTTTATCGCCTGGGGGCGACTATTAATGGTGGCTGTAGGCATGAACTGCGACTCACTTGATCATCAGCCACAATGAATTTCACAATTTGACGATGCATTTCGTCAAGCGTGAAGTCTGGAATTCTGTCTTCTAACGAGCTCGTTCCTGCCAGCAAGGCACCAGACCCCTGGTTAGGGGGAGGACCAAGTGACTGCATGGTGCAGGGGGATTTCTTGAGCCGTTCGCGAATCGTCGCCAACGACCACCCTTCAGCAAGGCGTTCATTCAGATCCTTGATCTGTATGCGCCAGCCATAACGCTCGGCTGCTTCGAGGTAAAGCTCTGTGTGGTGGGTAAAGGCATGCATACGGGGAGCTGAACTGGACGTTGAGCCTGCATAAACCATAACCTTGAATGTTGCGTCGGATTCATGAAGTTTTCTGGTGAAGGGCGTGAGAAACAACAAGAAATTGCAGATAAGATACTTACTCGCAAGCAACACAGGTTTTGCTCTTGGTGTCGCTATCAATCTGGTAGAAGTGACTGATATCGGTCGGCCCTTTAGGCTGCTTGAGGTTGCCGGTCGCCAAAGGGTCCGTGCGAGCGGTACTGTTGACAGTCTGGAGTGGGCTTGAATTAGAGCCTGCAGGTGCCACAGCGGTGGGTGCAGGAATATTGCCCGGTTCCTCTTCATCCCCTGAAATATTGTCCAGGTTGAATACTTCACCCTCGTCTGGACCAGCAGGAGCTGCATCGGTTCTGTATCTAACAGGAAGTTGTCGACGACGCGGATTATGAAGAGTAGCAGCGTTTGCTGCTGCAGCAGCAGCAGGGATAGCCGCGGGGACGGCAACGGGAGTGGGGACGGCAGCTAAAATAGCGGACGCAGCGGGGACAGGGGACGCAGGGGGGATGGCAGCAGAGGCAGCGGGAAGAGTAATATCAACATCAGCTGCCCGGGCCTTGTTCTGCCCACGTCGACGAGGTGGCATTTGTGGTAGTAGTGGTGACATTCGAATGACAGAACCGTCTGTCTATATAGGTGTGTTGAACCAATTGCTGGGAAACCCCAGAAAACGACAATGTGCACGAGAAGTCGTATAGGCCAAAGCCGATGCGAGAATTGAGTCATTTACATGTGAGAGCGAGAAGCGAACAGTAAAAGTGCGACGCACAAGTTTGGCGCCAAATGACTGGCCAGTGACAGGGTGTGGGCTCAATTGGTCTTCTTCGTCTTATTTCCGTCAATGAATGCTTGCAAACCGCTATAATTTGGTGGAGGTGAGGGTGGGGGAAATCTCGCTCAATGAAGGACATACCTGAAGTGAATTGGTTCCGTGTGGTTTTCTATATCACTGTGATCGGATAGATAGCTTGAGTAACAAACAGCTTACCTTCATCTTCAGGGTTTCAATTGCGAAGCCAGATCGCAAGGCAATGTAGGTGCAGATGTGACTACCACTCCTAAATTTTAATCACCGCACAGCGCAGAGTACGATTTAACGATCAATACAATCAGAATTGGTTGGATGAATCAATTACCTTGCACAAGAAGTAGAATTGTGATAGTCGCCTGATCAGTGGCTGCCTGTGTGAAAGTCAAAACTTTGGTGGTGAATAACCACAAGTGCAGAGACCCTCACCTTGGCGATCATCGATCATTGTTTGATCAGCACGCGCAAATGCGATAGCAAGATATATAGCATTCTGGGTGATTGAGATGATGGTATGGCGCAAAGATTGAAGGCTGTGCACTGCGCAGCATGTTGAAGGGAAAATGGCCTGACCTAGACCGATTAGTAATTACTAATCACCACGCTGAAAGCGATGCACAATTACACATGATGATGCATTTGAGGCTGAGCTATTCATAACATATACACCGTATGTACTATGTACTATGTAGTAGTATGTACTATGTAGTATGTACAGTAGTCTACAACAGCGTTATTCAGTAACCGGTCGCGATTTCCGCTGTGGAGTTGACGCAGCACACCATGTGGAGCCATTCCGCGGGCGTAACCTTGTAAATAAGTTTAAGTTCGGTTCGAAGATATAGAACAAACGTTACTCACACACGAGTTCGATCTGCGCACTACCTTTGGCGGACATGGTGAGATTGCTTTGGCCACACAGCACTGGTCAGGTGATAGAGGGGGAGGTATGGAAGGACCGTCAGGTGATAGAAGGGGAGGTATGGCAGGACCGTCAGGTTGGCTGAAATCCAACATGCACGTAGCTGGTGCAGGCAATGTGGCACGAAGACCGTTAAGTAATGAGCGGAGATGATCGTAATCAGGATCTTCTGCGAATGCGAGAGAGCGGGTGTAAATAAGAATGTTGGCGAACTCAACGGGGATGTCATGACATATATCTGCAATGGTAGCACGTGCTTTGCGCTCGAGTATGGTAGAGTTGGACAACTTCTCGTCGTCGCTTGTTAACCATGGAAGGGAGCCACGTAAGAAATAGATTAACATGTATGTGAGCGACTCAAGATCGTCACGACGACCTGGCTCAACTCCTAAGTGGTTGTTGATCGAGGCGAACGCAGGAGTACCAGAGAGACTTCGGCCATGGCGAAATGGCACATGGTCACTGGTTGCGGTGTTCCAGTACATCTTCGTGATACCAAAATCGATGATGAAGGCGGTGTGCCTCAGATTTCCAAGACCGACTAATATGTTCTGTGGTTTGATGTCGCCGTGAACGTAGTTGTGCGAGTGAATATATTCAAGACGTGAGAGCTAGGAAAGTCAGTCGACCTATCTACAAAGACTTCAAACGGAACGACTGACCAACTGGACTCCTAGATTCACAACGTTGAGAAGGCTGAATCTTCGATTGTTCGCGAGGAAGAGTTGGTGGAGCGATGGCCCAAGGAGTTCGAGAACAAGAGCATGATACGCTGACTCTCTACCGAACCAGAGGGTGCGGGGGATGCCAACTCCGCCTTCAAGTTGTTTCAAGATCCAGTATTCACGCTCCACAGAAGATGAGTGGTTGACAACGGTTTCGAGTTTGAGGGCAACATTATCATCATTGATGATATTCCGTGCAGAATACACGACAGCTAAGGCGTACTATATGTTGTGAACAATAAATTTGAATAAATTTTACTACATACCATAGGAGCCAGATCCTAAAACTTCTCCCAGCCTAAATCTACCATCTACTCGAACCGGGACCTTATTCATAGTAACTTACAGTGAATCCAACTGAATAGTGGGGACAATGGGGAGTATGAAGTTGGAGAAATCCTGAAAACGAGTTCGCCACACAACCCCCTTCAGCTGGCTTGAGGCCGGCTCAAGCCGTTGTTCCCACATTCTTGGCTTGTGCTATCTGGTGCCGGTTTAGGTGCCTTGCGGACCAGACCGAGTCACACGTGAGTGACTTGGTTCATGGGAAAAGCCGAACTGCTGGGAAGTCGGTAACAGCCGAGACCGGACCGGCCAAAACCGAGCCGTGACACTACTACTACGGGCCTTAACACACTGTCATTGGTTTAGCATTCATGTAAGGGAAACTGACGATGATCGACCAAGCATAGAGACCAGGGCGCGCTGCTAGGGGACTACCTAGTGCCCATGTCGGAAATTTCCGAAGTTCATTTGCAATCGCCATGGGGCTTATAATCAACCCACCACCCCGGTTCCTTGCCATCCATCCAACAGATCGCCACAATGAGTGTGAATTCCTTCAGGAGACTCTGTAGGTTCCCATTGCGGCTAGCAAGATAGATGGAAGAACTATTGGACCACAACGTTTTGAACTCCTACTTGGAATCCTCAAGGTGCTAACAATCTGGTCATGGTGGGGAGGGAGTGAGTGGGATAGCAACTAACCAAAGCCGCGAACTCGGCGCGCGAGGGAGCTTGCTGCTCAGCCAACTGATTTGCCGAGCGCATGATTGCCTTTTAGGAAAGAAATTTTGCCGTGTATGTTCGGGGATTTGAAATAATGACGGCGGGCGGGTGCGGGTGCGGCGAGACCCGCCTAGCAATATTAATGTCGCACTCCACGAGCTCGGACTAAAGGAAACACTCTTTTAGTAATACTTCACAGTGATATGTATGGGCCCATGATGCAGCGTTTCCAGCATGTTTTCCGAGTCACACCTGAGACTCTGAGAGCGCGGTCAGACGGACTCATCACTGCTTGGCGTCCACAAGACCAAAAATTTTGGCCCCTTCATTTTGACACCTGTTATACCATGTCAACTTTGTCTGATCACTTCAAGACATTGCATGATCGAATCCATTCAACGAGGTGACTGGGGGATTTGGCAGGGCTAGCAAGGCTAGTCTGACACGCTTTTTTAGTCTTAAACTACTAATATTGATTGCTGATCAGAATCATAAGATCGGTCGGGTCCGTGTCACGGAACGATTGCCACGTCACCACTATACACTGCGACGCAGCCCTCCCAGGTTCAAATATTTCTCAAGGGGTTCGCTGGCGCTACCTTTTGACAAGTTTCACTAGTATATCGGCCCTACAAAAAATGGCCAGATCGAGTCGGGCATTGGGGATGGGTCTGACCGGGAGACACTTGAACCTCGGTAATAAATGAAAATTTTTAGCGTGCCAATTGTGATATCCCGACACCCTTCCCACTAGTCTTTGTTACCACTGACCTCCAAGATCTCTTCTTGCTATGCCAGACCGCATCATAGGCGGCTTTGACGCACTCCTTGCTGCTGTCGTTATCGGTTTTGCACTCAGAAGTTACTTTGCGAAGCCGAAGCTGCCTCGTGGTGTGCGACTTCCACCAGGTCCGGCTCCGCTTCCGTTCCTGGGCAATGTTCTAGCAATCGATGTGAGTACGCCTTGGGTTACTTACAAGACATGGGGCAATCAATACGGCAAGTCATCCTCATTCCGCACAATGTCCACCACCAGCTGACTGAAGTTCCTTAGGCGATTTGATCTATACCCGGCTTTTTGGCCAGGATAACATTATTATCAACTCTGAAGAAATTGCAAGAGAACTCCTCGAAAATAGGTCACACAACTACTCTGACCGGCCAGAGTTGGCAACCAGTGAACTGTGCGGTTTATCGAATTATTCGGCATTCGTCATTATGATAGACCTCAATTCTTAGATTTGGCGTTGACTGGACTACTGCATTCATGCGGTACAGCAGCAGATGGCGGATTCAGCGAAAAATCATCCAGCAGTCCTTCCGCCAAGATGTAGTACCTGAATTCCGGCCTATACAAGTTGCAAAATCTCACGAACTGCTATTAAACATGCTTGAGGATCCTTCGAACTACCCCAAACACCTTGACGTGTGAGTGGATTTCTTTTGAGCTACTTGCCGTTGGTATTGAATAGGTTTTCAGGTTGGCGGGTTCAGTCATCATGTCTACTGTGTACTCGTATGAAGCAGCACGCCATGATGATGACATGATTGAGCGTGCAACACACGCCCTTGAACTCTCAATGAAAGAGATGAGACCTGAGGTAGTTGCGGTATTCTGTGCTTTCCCGTCCCGTAGGCTATATTTCCCATTACGTTCAGCAATTTCTTACCGTTTAATCCGTAGTTCTACGCCTCCCGTCTTGGCTACCTGGCATGCACCTCAAGAGAGTTGCGCCTTTGATCAAGAGATTGATGAGGGAAAGCTTGGAGTTTCCATTTGCGTTCACCGAGCGTGGCCTGGTAAGTGTATCATGGCGCCGAGGAACTTTATTTTACAAGCACTTTTCAGGCTACAGGATCCGTGTCTTCTTGCATGGTCGTTGACCATTTGCAGAAGCTCGATGAAAGCAACACCGATATAACCTCGCAGAAGGAAGCGCTAAAGGAATCTGCAGCAACCGTTTTTGGGGGTGAGCATATAGTCCAATGTATTTTGTATGAAACTGAGAGATTTTTTCTCGCCGACAGCTGGAACTGAGACGGTAGGCAGGAAGCGGTCGGTGGTTTCATCCAACGCTGACCATTCCTAGACAGCGGCTGTGTTGATGAACTTCATCCTTGTGATGATTCTCTATCCAGACATCCAAGAGAAAGCACAAAAACTTATTGAGAACGTGGTTGGCTCAAAGAGACTGCCGACGTTCCAGGATCGTCCATCGTTATCCTACATCGATGCCATTTTGCGCGAGTGCCAGCGGTGGCGCCCAGTGTTCCCCCTAGGTGCGTTGCTCACCCAGTATATCATAAACAGATTATTGATCGATTATAGCGATCATGCATGCTACCGTCGACAGCGACATTTACAATGGTTTCTATATACCCAAAGGTACGCCAGTTTCTCCTGATCTGTATAGGGTCCATGTTAATCTGTAGCACAGGCGCTACGATCACTCCGAATATTTGGTACGCATGAATGAATCGCTAGTTCTCGGTGTTCCTGAACCTAATCCCTCTCAGGGCAATGTGTCACAACGAAGCGAAATACCCCAATCCGGATGAATTCAACCCTGATCGGTTCCTCAATGCGGACGGTACTCTGACAGACGATGCCGTGAGTTTCGTCTGGGGATTCGGACGACGTATATGCCCTGGTCGCTTCCTTGCCGAAGTTTCTTTATGGTCTGCAGCTGTCGGCTTGCTCTCGGTGTTCAAATTCGAAAAGGCCAAAGATGAGAATGGGAGAGAGATCGAGGTTATTCCGGGTTGGCATGGAGGGCTTAGTGTGTACGTGGTTTTCGGTATTTCTGTGGAGAGATACTAATTTTTATTTATCGCTTTAGGAGGCCCAATCGATTCCCTTGCAGTATCACTCCTCGTGATGCGAGCATGGATGTCTCGGCTTTGCAGCATTTGATCCGAGTATCTGTTTAACTTGCCCGGCTTTATTTAGATGAGCACGAGGGAAGGGTGTAATAGCATCCTCCCGTTGCGTTATTGAATGTCATTGTTCGTTGCCCTACTATATACATGGTTTGTCTGTTCCAAGGTATGAGTGCCACGGAATGGCGACCAGGAAGACGCTCTCGGGAACTGCCGCAGCGTTTTGCATTGAGCCGCCATTAATATTGTTCTGTCAGTGAACCCAATTCAGGCGTGTGTAATGTGTCCATCACCACGGAGAAGCCACTCATTTATCATATATATACCCACTCTTTTACCCTCAACTCTCTTCCATCCCCCACAATGGCATCCTTAGCATCGTCCACCTAGTACCTACCAACAAAACTGTGCCCAACCCACTGCAGCTTCTTGCATTGTCTACAAAAGCTGTTGTCGTCCCGGTCATCACACTGTGTGGTAAGAGTCTCCATGGATTGCTACATGTGTCAGCTCGTACCACACAGCTTGACGACACCCTCGATTGTATCATCATCGCATTAATTTTATTCATCACAATGCTGCGACCCATCCATAGCTCCGACAGCCACAGTCACCACTTTGATTCGAGAAAACACAGCCAGTGGCTGAGTTTTCTCGAATCAATCTTGTTATGGATGGCTCTCAACGGTAGGGCCAGTTGGGTCCTCCACATACTTGGTTTCAAAGATGCAGAACTTTAGCCAAGATTTGTCACTCGAGGAGAGTTGTCCTCGGTTGAAAGACCCGCCATCAGCCTTGCGCACGTATGAGGACCTGGGAACTGACTACCTCATGTCGGAGAAAACGGGCGACTTGACTTGATATCCTTCTGGAGGTCAGGTATGTACTCATGACTTACGGCTATTCGACCAACATACAAGTTTCTCGCAATCAGGTTGCACGCTGTTACTTACACGACTTGACGGACAATCATGCTGGCAATCAGGCAAATCAGGGGACATTGGTGACACGCCCGACACGTAACATTCCATCGATACTATCTAGGCCCTCTGATCTCGTGCTGAAGCGGGGTGCATCGCAAAGGATGTATCTGGTTGCAGGACATGTTAGGGGTGTTTGATGCGTAGGTCCGGAATGACCCCCGTCTACCCAACAACTTCACTGGACAATTGTGCGGGTAGCATATCCTTCAGACCCATTTTTTCGCATCATATTTCAGACTCGAACTCACATTGTAATACACTTATACTTTTCAGTGGTGGATTTTCGTATGATATCTCCGGAAATCTGGAACAGCAAAACGAACTACAATTTGGCGTTCATTACAGTTCAAGACACCAAGTACTGAGTGAGCTTATATTTATCATGCGAAGTTCTTCTGTGCACGGATGGATGCACCATGCAGACTCCAGAGCATGTGGCCATCGACAAGCAAGTAGTCCTAATACTGCAGAACATCGCGGCAATTACCGCACGATAAGCTAAGGAAAGCGACCAGACTACAAGCTTTTGAGTTTTCAACTAGTCTTTGGAATTTCATCCATGTAGAATAGCGTCACACATACATAGATATTCGCATTGGAAAGTGGTGGCTCGGAATTTATGTGCAGAAAACCGTATGTAGGAAAATCACTGTGAAAGGATGCGGCCCTGGAGCACAAGCCAGGGGTCCGTGGTGGTAAATTTGGATAGGTAATCTTCGATAGCTGATTCAGATTCCTCATCAATTGACTGTACGACTTTTTCTGGATCCATAAGCTGTTCGAGGACAAGGTCGTATCGCTCGGCGGCACCGATTTTCAGGAACCGGACACACTGCACAAGGAAAAGCAACACATCTCGTTGTATGTCCCGGCGGGAGAATACTTTGAGACTATCCAGGAAATCTAGCCTCTCCCCGCGACATCTCGTAGTGCCTGAAGTTGCCCATGCATCGAATGGGCGCGATGCTGGTGGTAGGAGGGTTCCATTCCTGTAATGAAAGCGAGTCCAGAAGAAAACCCAAATAAATGACTCCAGATCATGGCGATACAAATGTTTGACTTCGCCTCGTTGACCCCACGTGTTAGGTAGGAGGTCGAGCGCCATGAACGGTATTGTACCCATGCGTTCGTTGCCCCCAGGGCCCGCCGGAGTCGACAGCGATGATAGATCATAGCTGTAAAAGATACCCATCAGGGCGCCTTCAGACTTGTAATACATCATATTGCTAGGGCTGGCATCTCGGTGATGGACCCCTCCCTTCCATAGATCAAGGTGACCCACGTGACATGTCAACAGAGAACTGCATAGATACAATAGAAGTTAACCACGTACACAAGATGCATTGATGCCACACGTTGAAAAGGTCTTCGCCATCGAGCTCTGTGATGGGCTGCAGCTTGTTAAATACATGGATGTAGAGTACACGAGTGCCCCTGGTCGGTGCTGGAACGCAAAGCGAGGCTCTTTGGACTGCAGACGTGGGATTTGTGAACTTGTTGTGCCAAACTAGCTGAGGAAAATGGCCGTTTAGATTCATGGTCTCATGGAAACCTTGCTAGGATTTCCGGCTCACTCAGAGCGTGCTGTTCTTTTGCCGAAATTTTGTTGTCCGAAATCCCGCGACTCTTCCTTCATCATGATGTCCGACGGTATTTCTTTGGGCCACGAGCTGTTCGCTACTTATTGTGCCATGAGTCACTCTGCCATGACTCCTCCTCCTTGCCACATGCCGCGGCGTCTGGAGTTTCCCAGGAATCGAAGAGCCTCGATGATTGCGATGGTCGGACGACTCCATGCTTGTAACGCAAGCGAGGACTGTGAACAGCGAGAAGACTGAGTGCCATGAATGTCACGGGCACGGTGCCATTTATGGCACTCGATCTTTTCCCGCGCACTTTTTGCCCTCACTGGCAGGACCCGCCGGCGCTGCAGCCGACAGGTCATGGTAGTCGCTGAAGATACCCATCAAGCCAGCAATATATCTTGTTGCCATCAGGGCTGACATCTTGATGGTACACCCCTGGGCCATTCCAGAGATCATGGTGGCCTGCAACACACGTGTTCAACTGAGAGTCGTATAGATGCAGCAATCAAAACACATAACTTGGTAGATCATGATGTAGCTCAGTGATGGGTCGGAGTTTGCAGAATACTAATACAAGGATGAGAGGATGCGACTACTACCCTTGGTTGGTTCTGGCACGCGAAGGTGGGATTCCTGCCAAGCTCAATTGTGGTGCCAAAGCAACTGAGGCCAACATGGGGAGGGAGCGGCTAGTAAAGCGGATTGGCAGCGGTTTCGAGCCTCTCATCAGGGGAGCTGCAGCTAGTTCTACGTAAGGAGTCTCACCTTCTTAAGCCTTTGTTCAATGGGAGTAAACAGATTGGGCGATGCGGACCGTGATCCCGAGCAGTGATACGGCGATCCACAGTTTGATGGTTATCGATTATCTGTGACCCTATTAATGCATCGATGGAGAAGTTTTACAGATCGGGTCATAGACGGCTGAACAAGTCTTGTGAGTCTAGGCCTTAGATGATAATGAGGAAAGCAACCAGACTACGAGCTTTTAAGTTTTCAACTTGAACTCGTCTTCGGAATTTCATGATCAAGTCGGATATCCGCATTGGAAAGTGGCGGCTCGTAATATCCTATATATCTATCTACATAAATGTTTGAACAACTGAAAGTTACACCGATTTATATTCAGAAAGTCATGAGTAGGAAAGTCACCGTGAACGGATGCGGCGCTCTAGCTCTTTCCAGCCCTTGGTCTCGGTAAACATGCGTAGGAAGGCTTCGATAGCCGCTATAGATGTCTCATCCTCTGGCTGCTTGACCGCTCCTGGAAGTCCGTCCACCGATTCCTCAACCTTTACCTCATCCTCATTCGCATTCTCATGCTCGTCCTTCTCCTCTTCATCGTCGTCTGACTGATCGTATGCTTCTATGAGCTGATCGTATTTCTGATCAGATAGACGATCAAGATCTTTTTTAAGCACCCAGGCACACTGCGTAAGGAGACGCCACGTCCGTCGCCCTACGTTCGGGCGGGGAAAATCTGTTATATCATGCAGGAAATCTCGCTTGTCCTTGCGACATTGGAAGGCGCCTAAAGTTGCCCATTCATCGAAGCGGCGCGATGACGGTGATAGGAGGGCTCCTTTGCTGTCGTAACGGAAGCAAATCCAGATGAAGACCCACACGAACGACTCCATATCATGACGATATAGGTGTTTGACTTCGCCTCGTTGAGCCCTTTCGGTGAGAAGATCGATTGCCATGAACGGCACCGTTCCTGTGCGCTCGTTGCCCTGAGGACCCGACTCATCCGCCAACGACGATAGATCGTAGTCGTTCAACACACCCATAAGCTTTCCGAGCTTGTCATAGTACCACATCATGTTTCCAGGGCTGACATCTTGATGATAGACCCCCACCTTCCACAGAATAATGTGGCCTGCACGCTATGTTAACGAAGAGCGACATAAATGCCATGAAACACATACCCAGCATACATCGACGCCATACATTAAACAGGTCGTCTCCGTGGAGCTTTGTTATGGGGGAGAGCTTGGGGAACACGAGGATGTAGACGCGACTGCCTTTGGTAGGTTCCAGAAAGTCAAGAGCTTCTCGGATTGAGGACGTGGGATTCGTGACCGTTTGGTGACAGAGCAGCACAGGAATGTGGTCTTCTACTGTATCGTGCACATCAGAGACCTCCTTGACCTTGTATAAAGTTTCCGGCTCGCTAGGGCGATCCTCCTCTCCCAAAAAGACCTTGGCCACCATCCCAAGACCAAGAGGACAAGAGAGAACGACCTATTCCTGCTTTATATCCGGTCGACCGATATGGCGCAAATTTGGTGACCATTGATCAATTCTGAAGTGGGTGTTTGATGTCCAGTTCGACTCCGACGACGCGCTGAGTCGCGCTCCATCAAACGCGCGCACGTGATGCCGACTTGCAAGGTGTAGAATGCGCGTAGATAGCCCAATATAGTATGTGTATTGAACGTTGAACGTTGAACTCTGAGCTCCAGCTAAGTCCTAGATACGTGTGGTTCGATACAGGTCCTTGAAGCGTTCAAGCACGAATTACTATTTCGGTGTGCGGCAAGTGATCAGGCTGCCTTGAACTTATCCGTCTTCATGACGATAACGACCTGAACTTATATGACTCATTGCATTAATATTCACTATCGGGAGTGATAGCGTGTATTGTGAATGTACAACTGAAATTTACAAGTATCGATACGCAGAACACCGTATATAGGGTAAGAAGTAATGAAAATCACTGTGACAGCGCGCTGAACTTGATCCAATTCTTGGAAGTGGTAAACTCGAGTAAATGAGTGTGATTCTTCGGCGTGTGTCAGCTGGCCTGCTCCTCCCCACAATATCTCTTGAGCACAACGATGATCGTCCATCCAGCGAGTGTGGTCGGCTGTTTTGAGCACAAGAAAACAGTCCATGAGGAGAGCCCACATACGCAAATTGATGTCTGAAAAATTGGGGTCCGAACGGTCGATGTCCGAGGGCTGATATTTTTGGACATAACGTTGAAAGTTTAACTTCTCCTCATAACATGTCCAGGCGTCTGAAGTTGCCCATATATCCAAGGGGCGTGATGCCGGTGGTAGGAGGTCTCCATTCCTATAACGCAAGAAAATCCAGGTTAAAATCCACATGAACGACTCCAGATCATGGCGATACAAATGTTTGACTTCGCCTCGTTGAGCCTCTTCGGTGAAAAGATCGAGTGCCATGAACGGCACCGTGCCCGTGCGCTCGTTGCCATGAGGACCCGGCACACTTGCCAACAACGATAGATCGTAGTCGTTCAACACACCCATAAGCTTCCCCAGTTTGTCACGGTACCACATCATGTTTCCAGGGCTGACATCTCGATGATAGACTCCTGCCTTCCACAAAGCAATGTGGCCTGCACGTAATGTTAACGAAGAGCGACATAAATGCCATGAAACACGTACATAGGATACATTGGCGCCACACTTCAAATAGTTCTTTGCCATGTAGCTCCGTGATGGGGTTGAGCTTGGGGAATACGAGGATGTTGAGCACGCGACTGCCTTTGGTAGGTTCCAGAAAGTCAAGCGCTTCTCGGATTGAGGACGTGGGATTCGTCAACTTTTCGTGACAGAGCAGCACAGGAATATCGCCTTCTACGGATTGGTTCACCTTAGCGATCTCCTTCACCTTTTCCAAGATTTCTGGCTCGCAAGTGCGCGACTGCTCTCCCCAAAAGATCTCGGCAACCACCCCATCCTCGATGTGGTTGAATTTCTTCTCGAGCGCTTTGCTGGTGACAGGGACCACAGCTACAGCGCGTCCTTGTAGTCCTTTGTCCGTCACTCTTTCTTCGTGGCTGGTGTAAAGCAGGAGATCCACGGGTCCCAGGTCTGCATCCTCAATTGTGATTTCGTGACATTGGATCTCTCCATCTTGAACTGGGAGAAAGCGCGTGTTTCGGCCCCGATCGCGAAGCTCGAATCGTTGTAAAGCATACAACAGGACCATGAATCGTGGGGGATCTTGAATGAAGTTGATGCCCGAGCATTGAATGATCCCTTGCCGATCATAATACCAGATATAGATCACGTCGTCTACAAAAGCAGCGGTAAGAGCGCGACCCATGTCGAGAGACGAACGAACTCACCGACGACGATAAGGTTGAGTACATTATTGACAGCAAGACTGGCCGCAAACATTTCGGCGGCGTAGAGACCCGTCTGGACGGTTACATCTAGCAGGTTGTTGTCAGGCTTCCTTCGCTTGGCTTCAGGTGACAATTGTCCCTGAGCCTTTCGTTTGCCCTTTGTAGCAGACCCCGCTGCCCGCTCATTGCAAACCGGTGGAAGTGCCTTGAGGCATTTTTGCAGGAGAGCTTGGACTCGGGGCATGGCATCTGCCTTGCATGTCTTGGCCTCCTGGATGTTGTGCTGAGTCCATGGGTGAATTTGGTCGACGCTTCAAAACGTTGGGTGCTGCTCAATAAAAACTGGAAAGGTGCTCACTTGACACCAACCAGGCTGATGTGCTCGCTGACTACGGCGGTTCCACAGCTATTTGACGTGTATTCTATTTTGCCAGCAGGATGAGCTGCTGCCTTTTCGTGCTGCGGAGTAGACAACGTGCCTGCGCCGCCGGCAGGTGACATGTCACCAGGTGTTGATGTTGTGCTCACTGCGGCTGACTGGGTATTGTGAGCAGAGCTGGTGAAGTGGGGAAGACTAAGAGGACAAGGAGGAACGACCAATTCCTGCTTCCCATGTATCTGGTCGACCGATGTGGCGTAAATCGTAAATGTTGTGGACCATTGATCAATCTGATGCGGTGGTCATATTGAAGTTCGACTCCGACTACGCGTTCACATCACCACGGGTCAAGCACATGCCAGCTTCTGGCCATGACCATGGTAAACACCGCCGGGACGCTAGAGACATTGTAGTTTGAAAGACGGAGAACGCTGACATTGAATGACAGTATCCCTAAGCCTTTGTATTGCCAACTTATAAAGGAAGCAAAGCAAATCTCCCTATAGTATCATCGGATCATTGCGCAACCGAGTGTGTATATCAGCTGAGAATTTAAAGGCTACTACCTCAGTGGCCACTTAGATAGCATCAGTCACTTGCGGCGCGTCCTTGTCAACCGCGGCTTGCTTCCACCACAAACGTCATTCCTGCAGGGATGACGTTTGTGGTGCAATGCTGGCTCGTTCCACTTCCGGCCTCTGTGGCGTATTACGAACCCGACGGCTTTCTACGAAGGACATCATGGGCCGTATGACCCCTCGTAGTCGTCTCCGATGACATTCAAGCAGTTGAATTCACTATTCAGTTCAAGGCAGCCCAAAGCAAAAGAACATCAACTCTCTCAGCTTTCTAGTCAGCTGGCTCTTCGACCATACATGTCCCGAGTCTGTCGTCAGGGACGGTTGGAAATTCTGCCCATCAGGTGGGATTTGCTCAGACACGGCTGGGACCCAGATTCTTGGCACGCTGAGGAGTCTGACTGCAAACTTAGTTAGGTCTTATTCTTTTCTCCGGCGAACGACTTCCATTGGATCCAGATAAAGCATCCATACACACACGCTCAAGGCCACAGGCACCTTGGAGCGCTCCAATTCCAATTGTGACTCTTCGCCAGCGTACTAGGCTCGCGGATGCATTATCAAGCTGCCAACAGGTTGCCACGCAATTCACCCGCGGTAGGGCATTAAGCGGACTGACGTACGTAAAATATTGCAATTGCTCAATGTCATAAGTTATAGTGAGAAGGAACTGTAATTTTCAACTACTCTTGATCAACTGACTAGCACTCACTCCAGTGTGCACTCTTCAGGATTTATCCTTGCTATGCCAGACCGCAATGTGACGGGTGGGCTTGTAGGACTTCTTGCTGCCGCTGTGATCGGCGTTGCAATAAGAAACTACTTCGCCAAACCAAAGCTGCCTCGCGGTGTTCGGTTTCCACCAGGTCCGGTTTCACTCCCAATTTTAGGCAGCGCACTGGCAATCGATGTAAACGCGCCTTGGATTACCTACAAGGCATGGGGCAGTCAATACGGCAAGTGATCTCGCAAAATGCCGACGCCCTGCACTGTGCAGTACTAATTCACGTTCCTTATGTAGGCGACGTGGTCTATACCACGCTTTTCGGTCAAGATAACATTGTCATCAACTCTGAGGAAATCGCAAGAGATCTCCTCGAAAATCGGTCGCAAAACTACTCTGACAGACCAGAGATTGCAACCAATGAATTGTATGAATGATTGAATGATTGAGTGTCCTTTGTCACTTACTAGTAGTCCTGAACCAGATTTGGCGTTGACCACACTACTGCGTTCATGCGATATAATAGCAGATGGCGGCTTCATCGTAAAATTTATCACCAGTCATTCCGACATGATGTTACATCCAATTTTCGGCCCATGCAATTGGCAAAAACTCACGAACTTTTAATGAACTTACTAGAGGATCCTTCGGGCTACCCGAAACATCTTGAAGTGTGAGCAAATTTCTATGTGCTTCCACTCACTGTTGGCATTGACAAGTTCTCCAGACATGCGGGTTCGATAATCATGTCTGCCGTGTATTCATATGACGCAGCGCGCCGTAATGACCACGAGATTGAGCGTATGGCATTAGCCCTGGAGGTCATACTGCAAGAAATGAGACCGGAGGTAGCTGCAATTTTCAGCGCATTCCCCTCCCGTAGGCCACCGTCGCAATCATATCACGCAATTTCTCATTGTCTATTCTTTAGTTCTCCGCCTCCCGTCTTGGCTGCCTGGCATGCGCCTCAAGAGAGTTTCACCCCTAGCCAAGCAGCTAGCAGTTGAAAATTTAGAAAACCCATTCGCGCACGCGGAGCATCGTCTTGTAAGCGCAACGTTAGATGAGGCATTTCATTAACAGTCAGTTTTTCAGGCTGCAGGAACGGCCTCTTCTTGCATGGTCGTTGACCATTTGCTGAAGCTTGATGAAAGCGACGGCGATTCAGAATGGCAGAAGAAAGCGATAAAGGATTCTGCAGCAACTGCGACTGGGGGTGAGAACGTGCAATAACTCGTTGCGGTTTTGTTAGATTGATCGAATTGTCTCGCGAACAGCTGGCACTGAGACGGTAGGTAGGAAACGGTTGGCGATTAGTCCAATGCTGACCATTCCTAGACAGCGGCTGTAATAATGAACTTCATCCTTGTGATGATTCTTTATCCAGACATGCAAGAGAAGGCACGCAAACTTATCGAGAGCGTAGTCGGCACAAAGAGACTGCCAACGTTCGAGGATCGTCCATCCTTGCCCTACATTGACGCCATTTTGCGCGAGTGCCTTCGGTGGCGCCCAGTGTTCCCTCTAGGTGCGTTGCTCACCTAGCGCGACATAAAAATATCATTGATCAATTATAGCAATCATGCATGCTGCTGTCGAGAGCGACGTTTATGAGGGTTATTACATCCCCAAAGGTATGCGAGTTCCCCCTGATCTGATCAAGTTCATGTTGATTTATAGTGCAGGTGCTACGATAACCCCAAACGTCTGGTACGGACGATAAGCAGTCTCGGGATCCCAACTTACTCCTCCACAGGGCAATGTGTCACAACGAAGCGAAATACCCCAATCCAGATGAATTCAACCCTGACCGTTTCCTCAATGCAGACGGTACGCTGACAGATGATACTGTCAGTATCGTCTGGGGATTCGGACGGAGGATATGTCCTGGTCGGCATCTGGCTGAATCATCTGTATGGTCCGCGATGGTCCATATCCTCGCGATATTCAAACTTTCAATCGCTAAAGACGAGAGTGGTAATGAGATCAAGTTTAAGCCACGATGGGATGGAGGAATTACTGTGTGCGTGGTCCTGAGCAGGATTTCGTTGGAGATATACTGATGTATCACCGTAGACGACCCGTGCCATTCCCTTGTAGTATCACTCCGCGGAATGCAGGAATGGATATCGCAGCCTTGCATCATTTGATCAAAGTATCTGATTAAAGTTTCTGCCAGTATGGCATGTACACTGTATAGTACGGACATGGATTTTGCTGTGGGATGGAACTTGGGTGGAACAGGGATATTTTATATACCATGTCATAAGTACTAATGATAGTGTATTCGTCGTACGTAGCTTAAGCTGAAATCGACTTCTACAAAATGTTGTAGCAACGCCAAGTTCTCGGGAGCTTGCTGGAAGCAGTTATAATTAACCAGCTTCATCACCCAACCAACACTCTTACCGTCTCCCATCTGCCCATATGTCATTATACAAACCATATGTCCCAAAGACAACTGTCGCTGCCTCAACTCCAGTCACGGAATTCGACATCCTAAAAGCCTCGCACAAGTAAGCAGCGCCCACATTTCCAAGTTCTGCCTCTTTCATCATATCTTTCAAGGTTCCTGCGAGACGGCACAGACGGTGAAGCCAGTACATCATGGAACGACCAGCTCGCACAGAAATACTACGACAGCCTCTACCGCGAATTCGCGATTTGTGATCTCAAGCATTACAAGTCAGGAAACGTACGTCTCTCCCTCTAGCACGCGTCGCCTCTCTCTCTAGTACGGTGGCTAAAAACCCATCTAGTTCACCCTCCGATGGCGCACAGAAACAGAAGTTCTCTCCGGAACAGGCGACACGACATGCGCAAACGCGCGCTGTCCCGACCACACCGCATCTTCTACACCACTTACGACTCTCGAGCTACCATTTACATATGAAGAGCACGGACAACGGAAAGAAGCGCTCGTGAAAGTCGTTCTGTGTTCGAAATGCGTGCGCAAGATCATGTGGAAGAGGAAACACGAAAAGAGAAGGGAAGACGAGGGTGGTGCGGTGGAGGCTAAGACGGGCGAAAGTGAACAAGTCGAGGATAGAAAACAACTAAAGTCCAGAAGCCGCTCGAAGGACGTCGAGCGTGATGTTGAGCGGCATCGCGCCCGACGAAGACGAAGCTCACGTTCGCGGTCTCCGCGAGCTCACAAAACGGAATCGGGACGACCCTATTACAAACGAGGAACAGCGGTAGCCTAAACCCTAGTCCTACTTACTAGCAAGGAAGTTCTCGTGCTTCTCGACATGTACATTAGATTGCGGTGTGTGTGCACTCAAATGTGTACGTCTTTACCCCCTGCTCGAGCTAGTTTGGCTGATTCACTAAAAAGTCTTGCTCGCATACCCTTCTCAGGTCCAACGGGACTTGCGCCGTCACGTTGTCCCCAGCTGGTGGACGTACGACCGGAACCTGCAGCCCGTTCATCTTCCAGTAGATCTCCTTGACGTGTCCATATTCATCCCTCGATGCAGGCAGCGCAAAATGTATTCGGGGAACGAGAGTCGTGAGGACTTGTTCTGTAATCATTCAGTTCATCTCTGCATGCGGAAAGAAACAAGAACCATAAAGCGCACTGATTTCCATCTCTGCGAATTTAAAGCCGCTAGATCAATGAATATCAATGGCTGTGCATGAATAGCATAGCAAAATGAAACTATCACGCACATGCATGCACGACCGCCTCCGAGGAACGTCATCCTGCGTTCACCACGGGTTTCAGCCCTTCTGAAACACGGGAGGTTTTATGTTACTTACATCAAACCATACACGCCAGGATATTTTATGCCATTCTTGACCCCCAGACTCGCACCGCTCATAGAGTTGCCTTCACCATCTCCAAGGTGAAGGCGCTCACCAGAAGGCGACAGCCACCGCTCGGGACGCCATTCCGAGGCGTCCTCGCCCCAGATCTCCTTGTTGTGATTCGAAGCCAGGATAGAAATAATAAGCGTCGTATTTTCTGGAACATGAACCGAAGAAATCATTTCGCCAGATGCAGACCTGATTGGCTGGTGTAATGGAAGAACAGAAGACTGACGAGCACTTGAAAATGGGTCGGGTGAGCGTTCGTTTGAGGCGAGATAAAACCTTACGTTCGGCTGAGAAGAGAAGTCGGTGGATAAACTCGAAGTGTTTCACGAACTATGGCATCTAGATAAGGCAGCCCCATAAGCGTGTCGTAGGGTAATTCTACGTCTTCCCAAGGACCGGACAGGTTCTGCGCATCCGCATAGTCTCGTTTAGCCTTGCGGATTGCGCTTCGTAGTCGTGCCTGAACGTCTTGCCTTTCGGCCAGGATCCAAAGAATGCGGCATATAGCAGAGGTAGTCGTTTCAAAGCCCGCAAAGATGATCGTGCTAAAAGGGATACCGAGTTTAGGGATTCACGCTGGCAGGTGTATGTAAATAACGGCGCACTTCATTTGTCCCAGCAATTCCGAGTCTGTTAATCGATCGTCATTGGAAGAAGACGCGTTGGCTCGCACTGGTAGTAGCTTAGTAGAAGGGTTTACGTGTGAAAAGAAGGTTGACTGACGCATGATGCTCATGATATCTTTACCTTGCATGCGATTCCCCGCATTGCCGACGAAGCCTTCGTTCTCCAAGGCTGCTCTTTTGTCTGCGAAGATCTTCTTGCTTGCGCTGTCCATCACGCTTACTACATGTCGAAGATTTTTTAGTGCGTCACTCGGCATCCAATCCATCATCTTGTTCCTCCAATACAAGGAAAATCTTCGCACAATCATTGGAATAAATGGGCGGAGGAAGATTAAGCGAAGCGTGGATGGTCTGTCAGGGCTCATTTTCAGGATTTGTTCGCGGGAACCAAGAAATTACGCACGCAAGTGTTCTGATAGCTTCCATGTACTCGTTGTCTTTTGTGGGGTCAAGTGTATTGAATGAGTGTCCGAGTGCTGCTTGACATATGTATTCCAGTGCGCCTCGCGACAACCACGGAAGTAAGTTGACCTCCACAACCGCTGCAAACAATATGAACAAACGATACTTGAATGGAATTGTGACAAACTTACAGCCATCAGCTGGAAGTTTTGCAGTCAAGATGGTGCGTAATTGATCAGCGATAGGCTGAATTACAGGAAGCAGTTCACGCATATTTGCGAGAGAGAAGACTGGATTTAGCATCTTGCGCTGCTTCCTGTGTTGTTCGCCTTTGAAATAGGATGAACGCGCTTCGTTGAAACTCTTCTGTGTACTCACCAAGAGTAGCTATAAGGCCTTCGCCAAAGATGAGTCGATTGCCCCTATCAGGTGTGATTATGGAGTGCTGCTGCGGAAAGAGTTGTGGACTCACATGATGAACATATCTGTCTCCTCGTAGACATTTTGCTCTTTGACGACGATGTGATGCAAAGCAAGTGGATCTGATATGTATAGTTGCTCTTGCTATAAGTTTCAGGTTAAGTGGAGACTCGAGAACCAAAATAAGGGCGTTCACCCCAAGAAGGGCATAAATCTTGACTACCCCACCGTATTGGTGTACCAAATCAAGGTTATAGCGTCGACCATCTTGGAATATACGGTGATAATTGCCTGAGACGTATTAAGATTAATGCGAGGTATCGCAATAGAAGCGGATGTACCTTTGAGCCAATGGTCTTTGATTGGTCCTCGGATGTGAGCTAGAGGAGACTTTTGTGCACGAAGGCGTCTAATGAGGCTCCATAATATGAAAGCGAAGATTGTGGACCCGCAGACTCTCAGAAGAGGCATGAGAGGATGAAGGAGGATGGACCAAAAAAGGCTGAGGAATGGCCATCAAACATTGATGACAATAATGTGAGAAGGAAGACTGCGCAAGGATTGGCGCCCAGTGCTCGGTGCGGGTCTCCCGCGAAATTGCGAATCGCATCTAGTTTGGATGGTCAGCAGACGTGTTTCTGCAGTGTTTTTCCTGGCTGGTTCTTGCGGTGAGGACCAGGCAGGTTGGGTACGGTGTTCTTAATGAACAACGCCGCGGAGTTTGAATGGATGTAACAGCGTGGTACACTCACTAAAGCGTCGATTTGTACCCTCGTTAGCTGCCTTCTTAGCCTTTTCAAGTAGGTGCGTGCGCTTCAATTTTAGCCTTAATAATTCATTCAGTGTGTGCTCCACACGACCGGCAGGCCGCATCTCACGAGGTTCCCGGCGTGATCATCAGAATGAAAAAACAAATATTCTCTCCGTGCCCAAAGGCTGCGGCTGCGCGCTCTCTTTGTTGACTACCGCCAGCATCATCATACCAACACAATACCTGTCCCATCCCTATCAGAGCTGTTCCATCCAATGCTCTCAAGTGATCTAGCAGCTTTGATTGGCTTTGGTTGTGAAGCAGTCTTGTATGGTAAGAACCGTCGTCTTTTTAAATCCCTCAACCACTCACAATACAACTCCAGGCAGTTACTGCATTCTTTTCCTCATCTCATGGGTAGTCTTGTTTCAAAAACAACGTGCACCAAACCTTAGTAGCCCTGTCGTTTTTGCCAACTGTTTGCTTTTTTTCTGCTGCACTGCACATTTTGCCCTCGAATTCAATCATTTTTATACGACTCTTGTGCGTTTCCCTATCAAATCATTAAAAAATACATATCCTCATACCTCGATAGGAGTCAACAGGCGTCCTTAATTATTCCGCGGAGACTCCAGGTCTAATGGGCGCAGATTTCCTTATCTCGTTCACAGATCTCGTCGGTGACCTGGTTCTCGTCTACCGCTGCTGGATGCTTTGGGGTAAGAACTACTACGTAGTCATACTTCCCCTTCTTTCTGCCTTTGGTGGCTTCGGTACGTCTCTCCCACTTTCAGTAATCAACCAGTCTCTGACCAACTTCAATAGCTTGTATAATGGAGGTACTCCACCTCCTCCTCCTCATCGACCCCTCCTCCCCCGCTCCTCCAGCCGCTGTAGTCCCCCTAGGCCTCGCAGGATATGTCCTCCCCCTTGCCACCAACGTCATCGTAACCTCCCTCATAGTCTACCGCATCTGGTTCTCCTCCCGCGTCGTCAACGAAAACCAAGTCGTCATCAGCCAAGGCGCCTCCTATCGCGCCATGGTGTTCATCATCGAAAGCGGCGCCCTCTATCTCATCACACAATTCGTCTTCGTCGTACTCTTCGCGATCCAACACCCCGCACAAGGCATCGTGGCGGTGATTGCCACCCAAATATACGTCAGTACCCTCCCAAATCCGTCCTTTTTTACTTTTTTTTTCTAATTTCCGCTCACACGCCATCAGGGCATCGCACCTACCCTCATTATTATTCGGGTCGGTTTGGGAATTTCATCAGAACAGACGACCAGGGCAATAACGTCCACCCGTATCGAATGGATGGCGCGCCGTGGGGAAGACACGGGCACTTCGGGCACTCAGTTCACCGTTGAGCGCAACATGACCCAAACCGATATGAAGGGAGACGATGATGAGATCGAGATCGCAGAGATCGAGTTGCCGCCTGTTAGCACTCTTGAGAGTGCTTCGCCTGTATGACAAACCAAAACCTTTTGGCATCGAAACGAAAGAAAGAAAGAATCTTGAAGGTTGAAGGTTAGGTTTTTGTTGTAGTGTGCGCATTTGGACATGCGCACACCTGAAATTAATTACAATTACGATGTGGTGTATCTTTGACGTATCTAGCTAATAGAAGTATCAATTTGGCATAAACAAGAAGCATCGCGCGTACCCCCTTATTCGAATGGTATGCTTGGGTGTTCTAGCATGTACTGCCGCAGCACCGTCCAATCCCTACACTTGTGCACAGAACCCACCCCGTTCGCAGTATGATACAACTTCCCATCGTCTGTGGATATCTGCGGAATATCCACTTCTAGAGTGGTATCAGCAGCACAGAGCAGCGCCTGCCGCAGATAGCGCAAGCAGTGCTGGATGTGCTCCGCAGCATGCGTCCGGTTCACGACATAGCCTACACGGATGATGTCCAAACAATGAAACTGATGGTACAGCGAAACCAAAAAGGTGCGGTTGTTTGGGCCTAGAGCGACGAACCCGTCCGAGGGGAATATAGTGCCCCAGTCATCGTCGTCGTATAATGAAAAGTGGCCTTCGCCGCTCTCGAGTTCGAGACCGACGAGTGGGAGCTCCAGTGGGAGTTGGGAGGGGTGGTCATCACCCACATACGCTATGGGGTCATGTCAATTTCATGCCTGAAATGGTAAAGTACACAGTTGACGTACTGTGGACGTGAGGCGCCGGGGGGAGGAGCTCACTGAGAACAGAAATGCTGTGTACGGTAAACATCACGTTGGCTATCGTGACGAGCACCAGAAGGGAAATGCAAGCAGAAAGGACATTAGAGGGGTCCCGCAAAGACCACTTGGATAGTGGGGAAGTGAGACGTCGGTGGTAAGCCATTATGATTCTAGATGGTAGAAACAGTTCATATGCAAAACGGGCTTCTGTGAACTCGATACACATATAGCCGCATCGTGCGGTGCCGAGAACGCCAGTCCTGTGCGTTCATTGCTATATCTGAACGACCCAGTGTCAGTGTTATTGTCAATTCCCAGATGGGGGGACTGATCCGGGTACACAGTGTGGAGCAGTGCCGCCATCATGGATACTGTGCACAAGAGTCACCGAACTGAACTCCCAGGATAAACCTATGACCAGATAAACATCTTCCAAGTTAAGAAACCAAATGATCTCACCCAGGAGTAACATATTCCCCTGATAAGTTAACGTCAGTCGTCCTAGCAGAGCCCAAATATTAATTTTCCGTGCGAAATGAACATGCAGTACCATGCTGTGCTGCCACACGCGTTTAGTTAAACTGGCGCGGCAATCAAGCATGGCAACTCCCAGGAAGGCACGATATCAGATGGCACGATGGCAGTATGTCGGCGCACTTATTGTAAGCTGTGAGTAATAATGAACCTTTTTTGATTCAAGGTTTTGAATATAATGTGACTCCTTCTCAGCCGCATAAATACCCAGTCCATCTTCATTCAATCCCTGGAACTGTCACTTGGCGAGAGTACTAGGTAAGTCCGAGAAAAAAATTGTCATATCTCGTGACTGACATGTACACGCGATTGTCGCAGCATTGGGATTGCAACATTCAATCAGATGAACAACAAAGAATATACCCAGCTCGCACAAGAAGAAGAGGAGGAGCAAGTGCTGCAAAGAAAACTTCCGCTTGAAGCGGATGGGGCGTGCCCCCAAGGCACAAAACGTTTCGCCTCACCGTGGTGGATTGCTATTGCCCTGGTTGCATTCCTTGCGATCAACGGGCTTTGCCTCATAATTATGAACAGCCGGCTCCGAGCTGCATCAAAGGCGCTAGTCCCACTGCTCGACTTCACGGATACCCGGCATTTGCCTCGCCCCGATCAATACGATGGGCTGTGATCAAATTTTTCGTCTAGATGTGGAATGGGAGAGGCTCACACAGGGCCGCCTTTCGAAGCGGGGACGAATGTCAGAGGATCTATTTAATTCACAATAAGACAACAAGTATCAGTTCAGTGATTGGCTCGATTACCTATGTGGAATGGAAACCTTACGGTACAGTGTGAATAGATAACGGGGACATGCCAGACTTTTTAGGTCCCTGTGGTAGCATGACCGGAGTGCCTCAGAACAAATCTGCCGAAGCCAGTTGAGCTTCCGATACATCGAGCGCACTTCCTGCGCGCTGATGCCGCTTCATCGTCGAAGCGCCGCTAATATGGAGTTCGGAGCAGATTTACGAAGAGACCCTTGGAAGAAGTTCTTCAATGGCAACCGAGCCTAATTTCTCTCAAGGCTGCATAGGCCCCACCCCACGCCCACGAGTCATGGGTTCTCGTTCTCCTATAAGATCAAGCTTGGTTGTAGAAGAAGTTTCCATCAAGATCGTAGGGCCATACCTCTTGCTACCGTCATCATGATGTACACCAACATTCTCTCTCTGATCTGCACTGTATCGATACTTCTTATTTCCTGTGCCGCCCGGGCTGTTGTTAGAGACACAGGTTAGTACTGTGCTCTGGCTCAGATGAATATCAATAACCTGTATTGCCCCTGTTATAGAAGGTGAGGATCTCCGAATGTCTCATGCAGCTATATGTGAACGTTACGATAGCCAATTCGATGTCAGGAGCGCTATGGGCACCAAGCGTGCATGAAGAGGTTGTTCCAAATGAAGGTAAGAAGTCATCGCTCGTCGCTCACTGCTTGAGCTGACCACTCACAGTTCGAGCTGTTGTTCTAAATGCGGCCGAGGCGCGATCAATGCCAGTTGATGGCGCTTTGCGGCAACTGAGTATCCATGAGAAAGCATCGCCCAGCCGAGGTAAAACATAATCACTCCACTTGTCCTTGGGGCAAGCTACCATTTCTGCTTTTACCACAGTTCGCGCGGTTGATCGTAGGGCAAACGAACCACGAGAACTGATCGGGGCTCTTTGGCAACCTACCGTCCATGAGGACGTAGCTTCAAGGCAACGTGAGTCAGCGTGGTTGGTTGGTTGATCGGTGCTCACCAAGGCACAGCTGTTATTGAACGTGCTGATAGTCCTGTTGGAGGATTTTTGTTTGAGAGCGCCGTTCACGACACGATCGCCGATTCTTAAAGCAGTGATGATTGGGCACGAATCTCACGTGCCCTGCGCGATAGACAATGAAAGAAGCATTCATTCAAGGAGGGCACTGTATCGAGGGATTGAAAAGCATTATTGAAACATTCCCACACCTGGTTTAATAGAGAATATATTTTTTTTGAATGAGGATGACGTTCAACTACAGGAATTCAATCACTTGCCATTTTTACGCAGGACCCCGCATCGCCCAAAATGCGAACCGTCTCCGTTAGAATGTCCGGATTAATTTTAAGTACACGAGACTGGAGGCCTGAAGAATGGTTGGCCTGGAAATTAACAATAGCAACGTTCATCATAATCCCTGCCACCCTCGACTGCTGATGTTTATTCTAGTGCGTGGGGTCCGAGCCGACCTCCTGTATAGGGGAAACGACTTGAATATAAACCGTGTTATTTTGCAACTACAATTTGGTCCCATTAAACCATCGCTAAATCCATAATTAAGAACACCTACCCATGTTAAAGTAAGTCGATCGTGTTCCAAGAATAACTTTCTAAAGACGTGATTCGGATGAGGCGTACGATAGACTGTGGCAATGTAAGGAGGGGATCCATCGGGATCATCAGATTTGTGGATAAGATGGATGGGTGAGTCGGGGTCGTGAATATTTTCCGCGCGAGCGATAACTCGCTTATTAAAGTCCCAGATGTGCACGTAGAAGCAAGGTTGTCCTTCCAGCGTTCGTGCGAGTTCAGGGGTGAGATGCCCAGGAAGAACACAGGCTATTTTACTACCGAACACGCTGATTTGGTGGACTAAATGATGTGGAAAGTCAAAGCGGTACGTATACTGGGGCCCCCACTTCGACCAGGGAATCTCGATAGGCGTCTCTGAGGGCAAGGTTTTTCCTGAGAAGATGACCATATCGATAACTATAGAAGCGGGCCATGCGTTGTGAGCCTCTAAAACAATGACTTGTGACTCCGGAGAGGGCACGTAGCCGGGCATAAGGTCCGGGAAAGTCGTTGCACCATGGAACGGTGGGGTGGCATGAAATAGGTAGAACGGCGCACATAAGGATTTGTGAAGACGATACATGATTAGGCGCTGAGGCGAGCCATGGTCTTGTAATGCATACAAGGTTATAATGCCTTGAGGGTCAATGACAATAACCTTCTGTTCATCAACTAGGAGGAAACCTGCAATATTTGTACACAAATGATACTGCTTATGCTGAGCGGCAGAGTTTCAAAGATAGAATGAACTTACAGCCTCCGCATACCCTTTCCTCCAATTTATCACTTGTATGAACATGTCGGACTGCGCCATGTTGGCCGGCGAGTTGAGTTTGAGCATTCTATAGAGGACGACTACACGATCCCCACAAATCGCAGGATCGTGCAAGAAAGCAGCACGGTATTGGCCAGATGCATCAAAAGAATGTTTGCACTTCAAGGAAGCGTCCACAGAATCCGGATGCGGAAGCAGGGATGAAGTCATTCGAACCTCCACCGTAAAGATGTGATGATCTTGCTCGGTACCGGTCACAGTGCATAAACCAGGCATGGGGATTACGACCACAAGATCCTGAATGGGATCGAGGACAACTGTTCTCACCGATCCCGAAAACCGATCCTGGGACAAACGTTCGTGTCTGGGGAACGGATGGGATAGTTTTCTATCTGTGTTACAATCCCGAATAAAGATATTTTCGTTCTCCCACATCCACCAAATCCCACACTTCACGTATTGCCTCCCTGGGAGATTGACGCTGACAGGGGACGTTGTATTTGTATCTTGGAAAATAGTGTTGGTGTGGAAACCAGATCGCCACAAGGATGCCAATCTCTTGAGTGAGGACATCTTTCTGTTGACATCGATCGAGTCTAGGGCAGCGGTCTCAGTGAAGCCCTGAGCATGTAGCTCAAGCTTGTATTGGACATGGATGGAATTCTGGGCTGCATCCCGTACGGCTTTGCATGTCTAGCGTAAAGCGGAAGTTAGCATAATATGAAACGTGGAATCACTGGAAAGAACAGACTATTGCACAGCGACAAAGGTCCCTGGGAGGAAGGAGGGATAAAATAAAACATATCAACTCTGTCGGGAGCGACAAGAACCCAATTGCAACCGCCATCGTCAGGCTGTTTTGAGAAAGTTGAAGCAGTTGTGTCCAAATCTATTCCATGAAAGCCGCTAGCGTGCCGCCAACTTTCGCATTCCATTAGAACTCCGCTCAACCTTCACACACCCAAAAATGGAAAATACAAAGTGCTCTTTACACAATCCACTGTTGACAATCAGCTGCTCAGCGCTCAGCTCTTGTACCCAACAGTACTGAAGCTTTTTCAAAGTACGCCCTCTCTTTCGATATTCCGTTCTTGGTCTTCACAATGATCACAACTAACTGCTAGGAAACTCAAACATCAGCACTGGTTTCGTGCTCATGGTGAGCTAGACACAGGATACTGGGCAGGCAGTGTACCCGTACCTCAATCTCAACCATTCTCATAGCTTAATACTATCAGATGGTATCATAATTAATACCATCACCCTCTAGCCACACCGCTCGGTCAACTAGCTCCTTTCGCAACCTGAGGCTGCTATCTCGGGAGTCAGGACACGGAACACAGTTTCTGCACCCGTTAGGGCCTCTTCGCCCGTGCACGGCTTATCGTCTCCTGACTACCGCAATTGAGGCGTTATATCCTGTACGAGTCAGAGCTCCGGGCGGTCACACCGATGCCCTGAGTACTATTTCTGCTGGCCGAGTCTCGGTTCCGTGCTGCCTCCATAAATTAAACCTTGCAAAGTTCGTCGCTGATGCTGTCGGATCGCCTCGTTCTTTGAAACGGAGATGCTAGCGCCTCCCGGAACAACTACCGTTCGCAACTCACTGCCCGCCCCCTCACAAGAGTGATCATTGCTCGGCATGAACAGTGCTTTCACCGTAGAATAAACCCGATATGACTCGTACTGGTCGTCAACGGAGCCTCTCGCACTGCATGCGCTTGCCAAGTAGCAAAGTCATTCGTATAAATGAAGGCTTCAAGCATTCCGATCTCCATAGTCCTTGAATCCCAACATCATCCACATTAACACATCTCTTTAACCTAATTTCATTATCATCATGTTTACTTCATTAGCTCGCTTCACACTTGCTCTTGCCCTCGCATCTTCTGTTCTCGGTGCTGCTATCCCTGTAACGACAGTGGCCCCTGACACTACCGCGACTGCAACTGCTACTTCGGTTGTACCTGCTACTTCGGTTGCACCTGCTACTTCGGTTGTACCTGCCACTTCGGTTGTACCTGCTACTTCGGTTGCTTACCACAAGGGTCCTGTTGGTGCCCTGTTTAAGAACAACGTTCATGATAGGATTCAGACCTCTGAAGCACCCGTAGCAACTGCAATTACAGAAGGTGATCCCCCAGATACATCGAGTCGCGATCTTGTACTGACATACTCTATCGCAGCAGGCAGACTTAATCCTTCCCGCCGATCCGGCGAGCTCTGGAAGGGGAGGGAACACCAAGAGGTAGCACGAGATGGCGCTTCCTCTCGCCGATCAGGCGAACTCTGGGAGTCATTTGTGCACGAAGTAGCACGAGATGGCGCTTCCTCTCGCCGATCCGGCGAACTCTGGCGTGGACTTGAACACGAGGAGGTTTCCGCGTCTCCTGATGCTTGAGGTCAGTTCCTGTATGTGACTCACGAACCTAGTTCTGGTCCTGACGCACCGCATACAGCCATATTGCGTCATGCGGAGATTAGTATTGATCAATCATGCGCATGAGCGAGGATCTCCGCGCTCTCGCTGTGTACGCGGGCGTATACAGCAAAGTCGGGCCTATCTTGGCATTACTTACATACATACTTCGTATAATTGTTTTTAGCTGATTGCCACTTTATAGCCTATGATATGCTGTACCTATATTCCGCTACTTTATTACTTTCGATGGTTACTTACTTTATTCTGATAAGTTATTCACGACGTGCCTGTATCTGTAGTACGAGTTTAAATGTATACCTGTCAGTCTCTGTCAGTCCGCTTGCAAAGTTTGACATATCTCCATAACTATTTACGAGAATGAATGAATCGGACCGGATAGCGATATTGACAACATTCAAGGATGCATCGATGAAACTGGAAGTAGGGCAGCGGAGCGCTGGGCGGGTGAATTATTTCCGTTTCCGCGGACGGTGTATAACACATCCAGTGACGGTAGTGGACCATACAACCGACCTCGTGCGTGTCGTAACAGTACCACGTTTTCTCGCAGGGATGTTGCAGGTTGAACGTGAAAGAAAAAACGTGTGATTTGTGTGTACTACATTGCAACATGATGTCCGATAGAGTCGCTGAGCATACCAGCTCGGGACCTCGAAACAGTCAGTATCTACCCCAAGACCTCAAATGACCCACAGTCACATGCTACAAATATGATTCCAAATTACAGTTGACCAAGATATGTGACCCATCACATCTAGTGAAATAGTAGCATCACCTCGCACACCTGCCATAAATCACATATAAAAAAGAAAGGAAAGGAAACCCAGCTCCGTGCGTGGAAGGACGTGTATAAGATAAAGGTATTCGTACGATCACCAGGATAATTTTAAATTTGAAAAGTTCGGCCAGCGGGGTATCACCCGTCGTAAAGGTGTGGGTATCGAGGCCGTTAAAGAGCAAAGGCAATAAGTGCCAAAAGTACAGAGCCAACGGAGGTCAATGCACTGAGAGGGCGGATTGACAAGGCGCCGGAAGCGGGAACTTCACCCGCGTTAGCAGCGCCAGCGGGAGAGTATGTAGATCCCGTCGCCGATGACGTGTGTGAGGCAGGAACCGTGAGGCTATCAACGCAGATGTGAGCTTGAATATAAATTGTGGGCATAAGAACTTACGTAGTGCCAGTTGAGGAAGCACTGGAAGATGAAGTGGTCGGGGTGGTGCTGGTCAGGCATGACGAGTTACCGCTAGCCGCCACAGTCATCTGGCATCTGCGTTAAAAATCCCTCATTGAACAAAGGTAGACAATTCGCTTACAGTTCCACTCCAGGCTTCATTTCCTTGAGAATCCTCGAGCGAAAATACAGCCTGAGTGTTAGGAGCCAGATTGACAGTCCAGTTCAATGAAAGGCCAGTCTGGTCACCAAGATCAACACTGCATACCAAGAATGTAAGATTACATGAGTCAGAGGGAGTTCAAAGAAACGCACATAGCCTCGCCACAGACGTCATCTGCGGGAACTACAAGAAGATTGTAGGGAGGTCCAGCGCCTGACGCCGTCCATGTGATTTGGACATTCTGGCACTAATTTGACACAGGTAAGTCAGCACCCTCAGAGACCATTTATGCTCAGGTGAATTTACCTCAACGAGGCTAGGGGTGGTGATTGTGAAATCATCAGCAAATACGCCTTGGACGGCAAGCGTGATAAAGAGAGCGACTGAAAAGAGTGTAGCGAACATGGTGTGATTTCGCGTGTTGTGTGAGCGTCGTTTTCAAGGAGAGTCGGGGTATACGCGGATGAGGAAGCCTGCAGGATACGGTGAAAGTAGAAAGGGAAGAGTAAGATGGGGATTCGCGGCACGCCTGGAACAAACAATCAATAAAATTTAGAACCCCGACTGCATTCACCACGGTTGTCAATCATTGTTCACAATGAGTAAGTAACCTTGTTCTCATTCACAACTCTAGTCAAGCCAGGTAAGCGGGAACACTGCAGGTAGGCCCTGCCGCTGTTAGTGAGTATCTGTATCTGTTCGTTGTTAAACTTTGAGGCCGAATTCTCCACACTATTTAATTTTATTAACCTTTATTTATTGACATTGTCATGACATCGAGCCTTTCTCAGGCTCGGATACGCTAAACTGGGGAAAGTTGCCGACTCAGAAGTCTCTTCGAGAAGGTCAGTTAAGGACTCTCGGATAAACAAAAATGTAAGTATTGACTCAGACTCATGGACCAGCCATGTCTGCGATTGTTTCGGCTGGCGCGTTAACGAGTGATCGTATGTCTACCATAATTTATCTAACGCCATATTGACGATGTGACCAGATTTTAGACTTTGAACTTCATAATCCAGCCTGAGTCCATAATAGCTACTGCTCTGCCATCGAGCGAAAACACCATCGTCACCATCGAACGCGAACAGCAAATTGGATGCAGTTTTGCATGAGATCTCAGGCCTGGAAATTGTCGTGGATAAAACCTTCGCCAGCAGCTCATCGCAAGCAGGCTGCAGGACAAGATCATTCAGTCAATAGCTTTTACACCGGTCACTTCTATCGCCTTTCTCGCGCTTGTAAAATAAGCTGCTATCTCAAATTTGTATCAGCTGTCTCTCGGAGGTTGCTGCAGACACTCCCATAGAGAGCGCTGGCGGCAGGCAGCCTTCTTTTATGTCCGCTCTCGTTAGCTCCTTGGGCCTCTCAGGTGACATGAACACCTTACAACTCCCAAATCGTCGCTCTCCCTATATACACACATGAAGATGTGGTAATTGAACCCGAACTTCGGATCCAAGGCCTCCCAGCGCTTCACGAGCCTGCCCTGGGCCCCTATATGTATATGTGCAGGGCGGCGCTTACATTGATGGTACACCTGTTACTTGATCCATCTCGCGACGGCCATCCACCCTATGCATGCGTTCACGTCCGGCCCACTCATCCCAGTTTCCCCCTCTTTCAGTGTCTCGATCTCTGTGCGTCGACCCGGACCGCTTCCTGCAGTTATGTCCCAACCTCTCCTCCTGAAGGATCACCGTGGACCTCCGTGTCCGCGCCATACTGCCCTTGAAGCCATTGATCCACATGAACTTCTAATTCTTTGTGCACCAAGGATTCCCTAACCTGACGTGATCCGCCCCCTGACTTGTTCAATGCTATCATGCTATCATAGCTAACGCATGCTTGTAGTTGGCTATCTGCTCTCGTGAGGAGTTCAAGGCATTTTTGTCACAATCAAAATGCCCCCTAGAGACCCTGATTACAAGCTGTGTAGTGGAGATAATAGCTGAGGAGCGCATGGGATACCTCATTCACTCCCTTACATGTGTCATCCAAAATGAAGATCAGTATATAGAAGATAGGCAAGCAGATTTAAAATTACAGGCTCCATACCTTGGTAGGCATCGTGTATTTGCGCTTTAGGAGAAATCATAAATGATTCATGTCGAAGACTCAAAAGCGTTTCCAAAGAGAGACACGTATCATCCCACACACTGCAATTGCAAGTGGGCACATGTTGGTTCGTAGCGCCCGCATGTACGTAAGCTTACTGTTTGTGTACGCAGAAAGCTCAGCTCAGGGTGCAACAGGTTGCTGACCAACGTCCACCAGCGTCCACCCTACTACTTTGCTGCCAGCCGCGCTGCATTAATATTAATGTTCTTCGGAACATTCAAAGAACGAGTCCGAAAGACTGGATATGAGCGCGGTGAGATTTAGATTGGCGCTCCTAACGATCTGTCATTAGAACAACCTCAGGCTCTGACGCCAAAGAATTGATGGTTCAGAAAAGCGGTAGAACACAACGCGGTTTAGGGGAGGAGGGTTGGTAATGCAATGATCCCAAATTTGGTGCGTCCTGCCCCGGAGTATACAGCCAAAGACAAATTTACCACCTAGGTGGTATATGAATGCTCGCCTCCTGATGTTGGAACAAATGGAGCGCACGTTTAAGTATTTTGCGTAGAGCTTCAAGTTTTTCATGGAGGAATCCGATTTTAGTCTTGCAGAAAAGGTATCCCGCTTTTTAAAGCAAGCAAGCTTACTGAATCGGGACATTCAACTCTGATCCCTCACGACAAGCACACCGCCAATTTGCCTGCATGGTACAATCTTATTTTTCTTTCTCGTGGGCACAGCCTTGTGGGGGTTATCTTTCGGTGAGGAATCGGTCAAAAACCCTGAACTATAGATTGATGTTCTAAGTTCTTACAGCCTCGTGAGTTCTGGCTGGGCATTACACTCAGGCTCGAGGTCACTTCACTTCGACGGCAACACTACCTCGAGGTCACTTCACTTTCACGTTGACGTAAACACTACACCCAGCTGTCAAGTCTAATCAGTACGTACTAGGGTGGTTATGTAGGAGCCGTAGGCACCCTGCAGTCGACGTAACGCACCCTAAAGGACTCATTGGTTCTCTGATGGAGAAGCGATACCGCAACACCTGTGTCGAAATATGGCGATATGCAGCCGAAATTGTCAGGGGATGAGGATTGGTAGTTTTGCAATGATCCGAAGCTGGTGCGTCCTGCCCCAGAGTATCCAGTTAAAGACAACGTGGTATATGACTACTCGCCTCCCGATGTTCGAACAGAAGCACGTTTCACCCGCGTTGAAGTAGTTGCCCATACTCCGCGTACTAGCAGAATTTTACCCGGATGAATCCAAGTTTTGTTCCAGAAAAGGTCTTCCGGTTTATAAAGCAGGCCTCCTGGGATTGGGGTATTCAATAGTGATCGCCCATCACCAATGCCCTCTCTTTCTCGGATCAAGCGCCACTGTACAATCCAGAATCTTTTGGACGGGAAGCTGGCATGCTGTGTTTTCCTTCAAGTTTCCATCTTCGCTGTCGCTTTGTGGTTTGCGATCCATGTTCATTTTAAAGGCTACGTCAATCTGCCCAGTAGTGCTGCCAGAGCTGCGATTGATAACCCACGCATAACGAGCTACGTGGTAACGCTTGTTGCGACAGTTATTGCTTTCCTTAATACATTGTGCGTTCTTCTGTCATCACAATTTAAACGTGCTAAATACTCATACATTGCTTCAGTCTCCTGGGTCTTGTACTTCAAGCAGCTCTGACAGCACGACTGAGTCATCCCTTGTCGTTGCAAACTTTGCGAGGAAGTATTTCATTAATAACAGCACAACCACTCGTCGGTGTACGTGGACTCAAGATCGCCTGGGCCTGGGTAAAATCTTTGGCATGTATGCGCGATGGAAGAAGGGATATCGCACCCGGCGACGTGCAGTACTGGACGTGGCTGAAATATACATTGATGTATAGCATTTTATGCGGACAGCTCACATCGAGGTAACCTACGATAGGTCTTTACGAGATATTTGTCATTACTGACTCGCAAATTTGGCAGTTGGACTAGTTTTTTGGCCCCGACACCTGTGGATCTCCAGTTTCATTTTACGGGCACAGCGGTGGATTACTCCGTAGCCGCCGCCCAACTTCAAGCTACGTGGAAGGGATACGTTGCTCCGTATCCTAGTGAGAGTTCCCCACTTGCCACCTACATGAACGTAACAAGAGGTATTATCTTCCTTCACTTATCAATCATATTAAAACTGAACGACATCTCTACTGACAGGCATGCAAGGTTTCGGTCTTACTGATGTGACTCTGTATACTCAAGCCGGAAATGCGGCAGCCTCGACTGAACTAGGTTCACCGTACTACATCCCCTATCAGGGTGTATTGTATAATGGTTCAACAGGTATGGCCATCATCGTGTGTGCCTAATTTAAAGGTCACTGTGTGACACGATGCTTAGGGGGGATACTCATAAATGCCTCAACTATGACGCAAAATGCCAGTTCAAGCATCCCGTTACAATATACTACAGGATGGACCCGAAGCTATACGACAGCCCAGCAGGGCCTCAGCGCGGACGTCCAATGTCGACAACAGGCATTCCTCAACGCAGCCGACACCTATCCAAATGTGGGTGTATATGAGAATACATCACCAGGAAGTTCGATCACTGCGCCAAATCAGGTCTTCACCGCAGACTATTATATACAGAGTTTTGTCACGATAACGAATTGTTCAAGTGATTCGGTCGCATGTGAGTGGATTCATTGCAATTGGCGGAATTTGTTGCCAACTCTCCCTAGACACCAGCGATATCCTGGCATTGGTTGATATATACACCAATACCCGTCTGGGAGATGGTGTTTTAATAGGCTCGGTCTGCAAATACCAGGACTTCGAGAAGGCAACAAACCAGTCTTTCCGTGAGTGAATCGCGGTCCTGAACCATGTGGCATGACGTTCTGATCCTGAAGTTTGAGAAGTTGTTCTTTTACAAGGCTTTGCTCCTTCGTACTCCTTCATCACACCCACTATCTGTCAAGTTTCCCCTCTTATTACATCTGTCAATGTCGGATTTGACGGGACTACCGTGAACATGAACGGTACCACAGATTATGAGCCATTGGATCCTGGAGGCCAACAAGCACCCTATATAGACCAGATCTCAGATCTCATCTGGATGATGATGTTTGATACGCAGAGTCTTTCCGGAAATTCCATGGCGACTGGTATTCAAATGATCGGTGCCAACTCTCATACATGGAACAGTGATTCATTGAACTCCCTGTTGGTGAGTGTTCAGGCATACATCAGTGCAGGAACTTTCATCGCTAATACGGAGTAGGAAAACTACCTGAGAGGGGGTGTCGAATTCCTTGGAACGGCAAGTTGTCACTGCTTTTATTCAGCAGTTGCCTACATACTTTCATTTATAGGTGTGGCAAAGAGAACTCCAGTCGTTGAGTAATACCTCCATGACCCAGTACCCTGCGGCAGTTCACGTGCAGACACTGGGATATGAATACCATCGGTCAACATATCTTTTGCTCCTTGTGCCTCTGGCTGTCGTGGTGATTATCACCTGCACTGCTGCGGTCTACACACCTGCGTCAAAGCCGCAAGGGCCTGGTCGTGTATCTATCATCAAGGACGAGAGGATAGAAGAAAAGATGGACAGCCCTGGCAATCTTGCGCCGCACAATAGCATCGCAGACTCAGAAGACTTTAACCCCACAAACATCATCCACCTTATGATGCTTGGGTCAAGGTCTCATCTGGAAAATGAAGCAGGGGAGAATGAACTCCTTCGGTTTCATCTAGATTAGTTGAGTTGTACATTCAGGAACCGGGCAGATACGTGCAACGGTGACTTTCTACACTCGACGATGTTTTTTTTTTTTTTTTGATCCCAGCCTTCTTTCTACGTATCGACGTGTACTGTTATGATTTTGTCTTTTGACTTTGTAGGGCCCGCGAGTCACGAATCATTTGTTTACTATGTAACCTGCTATGCACTCTAACTCGATCAATTCAATAATACATACATTCATGATGCATAATGGCATGGAGTTGAATTTCATCTCTACCGTGATAAAGACACGTAAACAAAAGCCAACGACTATACTGCAAGCCCCTAGGCAATTTGAATATAATTGACCCTCACATCATGGAAAATCCTGTTGTTGTGTACAAAGATGTCGAGAAATTCAGCTTCAACGCCGCAGACATTATCCTCTACGTGCAACAAGACAACCCAGAGGATCATACCACGGTGAATTACTTGTTCCGTGTCCACAAGGCAATTTTATCCCTTCATTCACCTGCATTCGGGAGCATGTTTCTGGTACCCATACCGCCTGTTGGCAGCCATTCCCAGAAAATACATGACGGCCTCTTAATGTTTCGCATGTTCGACGAGCTAAAGGATGTGACAGACCTTCTTCAAACATTTTATTACCCCTGGTGAGCCCGACTATCAAATTGAAAGCTTTGAACAACTGCCAATACCTGGAAAGTTCATCCGCTATAATCATTCCCCCACGCGCTTCTGATACACCCATCAGACTAAGGGGTCTCCTTAACATTGCTCAGAAATACCAGGTCAACCAGCTTTACGAGCACATTGTGACGTCCATCAAGGCAGATTGGCCGCAGACACTCCCGAGATGGGATTTTCTGGACGACATCGATTCACAAAGGATATTCGAGCCCAAGACAACCCTGCCGTGGGACCCGGAACTCGATGACGAACAGAAAATGTCAGAGCCTGCCGCAGCGATTCGCATCGCCCGCGAGTTTGACATTCCAGAAATTCTGCCCGCTGCGTTTTACCACCTTGCCCGCATCAAAATATCATGCGAGTATGATGAAGTCCGCCAGAAACGCTGTCCTAATAGTGAGCACGCTGCTCGTTGGGGCATGCTCACGCGGGAGGACATGAACTGTCTCATGCATGGCAAGGAGGAAATAGAAAGCATCATGAAAAATTTTGTCGACGAGACGATCTTCAGGTGTTGCCACATCTGCGAACATACATTGGATGAAGTGTGTTATATGATGAACTATGCCCGCGATCCTTTGAAGGTGCTGATGCGCTTTATTGGACGATATGAGTTGTGTGAGGCTTGCCGCGAGTCTTTGACGACTCGCGCGATAATACAAAGGGAAGATATTTGGTCTAAATTACCAGAGATATTCCATTTGCCTGTGGTACCACCGTGGTGCACTGGCCGTTGATTTACACCTGATGCTGTGGTCCTGAAGGATCTAGTGTGACTGGGGTCGAAGCTGGTGCGACTATAATACGGTACCACTTCCATGGCTGCGGTCCTGCAGAATGAAAAGCTGTGACACATTGACCTCTCAACGTTGCTAGATCACGTTCCAAAAACAGAGACAAAAACTCACCGACAATGAAGGTAACCTCCTTAGGACGACTACTGCAAGCCCCTAGGCAATTTGAATATTGACCCTCACATACTAAGATTACCATAGGGGGCCAGTTGACTAACTAGGTAATGTGTGCAGAAACATGAATTATATTTCTTCAATCTTCCTGGCATAAAGATAAATGGAAATATCTATCTTTTGTACAATATTTTTTCAATGTTTGGCCAGGGAAAATTGATAGATGCCTGCAATGAGAGTATCACTCTCAATGGACAAAAACCTTTAATTAATTTAAAAAAAATGTAATCATCAAACATGGCCAATTGGACCTTGTCATTCTCCAACATGATCAATTTCATGTTCCTAGTACTTGATAAATACAAAGGACACGCTCTCAACTAATGTGCAGAACACCAGAGCCATCAGCATGCTTTCGCATGATTATGTTCCGGTTGCCGATCATCTCCGCTACATCCCCCTGTACGCTCTTCCCGTTCAGCAATGGACGTGACCCTTCGAATAAATCAGCTTTTATCTGGGAAATTTGTGCCGGGAGTTCCGAGCCACACATAGCGGCACCGATATTGATTAGCGTCAATTTTCCACCTTTGCCTCGCCTGACATGGCTGACAATGGTCAGGACAAAAAGTAGCGTGAACATGGCGGTAGATATGGCAAGATGAGGCGTAGATGTTGCAAAGACGACCTCGGGAATCGATAATCTTCCAGGTACGTATGCAGTACCTAGGAAACTTGACAGATACCCTGCGAAAGAAGAAAGTTAGATTATTTTTTTTTCAAAACCAATGGAGCGCACCTTTTGACGATGACTGCAGCATCGAAGTGAAGGTCAATGATAAATCTGCAGTTGGCAGTACCGTGAGGTTCACGGTTGAACTTGGACGTGTGGGGAGATTGTTGAGTTGCTCTCTACCGAAGAGAAAATCTAGCTGGACATCCGTCCCTAGTTCGACATAGTATAGTCTATTTCGGCTGACAGGTCCTATAGCGATGCCCATCATCGCAAACGAAAATAGAGCAGGTGTTTGTCGGGGATGAAGATTCCCTTGTGTCTTGTAGTTAACGCCACTCGGGATGGGCTGAACGCTAAGCATGCCGAATCCGTTATTGCGGACTTCCCGCGTCATAATCTGTACATTTGGCTTGCATACGAGGAAGGCTACTTCGTGAAATTCCTCTTCCGACTGATCTTCGAAAGCCGACAGATATTGGAAAGTCGGCAAACCAGTGAAGTTCAACCAGGTATAACTGGCTCCCGGAAGTGTCATGTCACAGCCTGCCACGCATTGGTCGAACTGAAACACAGTGGAACCTTCGGTTTGTGGCTCCTGCGTACTATGATTTAAGGGATCTGATGGCTCAAGAATCCACGCAGATGAGAAATGCCCTTGGAGAAGTCAACAATATGTAGACTATAGAAGGTTTATTCGACTTACCCGTCATATGACTGATAGATACATCTAAATCTGCGTCCTGTAGATTCAATAAAACTTCCGAGGCATTCGTGGAGTTAAAAATTAATGTCTCTGTTATGTTTGTTGATGACCATGCGCAAGACGGGTTAATACCGATGACGTCAGTAAGCCACCTTGAACTTGTTGTCGTTGCAAGGTCAAGGGGAGCTGGCACGATGTATGCTGCGATGTCCGAGTCAGGGCTGTCGGCCGTGGAGAAAGAGTACCGTATGTCAAGTTCCATTTCCGCCCAAAGCAGATATCCAGCAAATTCCTTGTTTTGACTTGCATAGACAGATGAACCACTGAAAAATACGAAGGATAGTTACTAAAATAAAGAAAAAATGCATGCTTCAGTTGATTCACGCACTTCCAGAAGCTTTGCGCTGGGACAGCTGCAACAGCAAATGCCATGATATCGCCATCCGCAAGAACACTTTGGATTGACACTGAAACAAAAAGGTTAAAGAACGCGCCGAGTTTTGACAAAATTGCACCCACGCGTAGCAGGAGCCAAAGTCGAGACGACTAGAACCATAATTGACGCTGTTACGCAAGCGACAAAGTACGGCGAGCAATTGCATCGTATCATCGCTTTGATGGCGTCAATGTATCCAAATGATGGACTAGATATGCTGTTCACAGTAGATAGGGGAACACCGTGAGGCCTAGACGAGAGAACTCGAAAAAATTCTTCACTCTGCGATCTCGATGTTGATAGATGTAGATAGAGGAACGCAAGCACATACCCTCAAGTCTGACAGCATACCATTGAGGGGGTACAATGCAATCGTGACGATAATGATGCTAATAGAGGTGATCGCACCCTTTATGGCAACTAATCGTGGAACCTTTCAGCAAGATGCGCGGTGTCCGCAAGGAGAAACCATCTTACCAAGATTGACAGGTGTGGTGTCTATGAAACCGTAGGTATTCAATGGCACACGGTGATTATGAACAGTGTAACAAAATGCCAGATATCCTATGGCTGTCATTGGGAAGAGCAAGATCTTGCAAGCATGATAGAAGTTCTGCCAAACTGCCTTGGTTACACTTGGAGAGTGGTGCTGGTGATAAATCTGAGGGCGTAGATGGTCGAGCGATTCAGCTACCCTGCCATCGGGCCCAGAGTCATCGTATTCAGGTGAGAACTCTGAATCTAACAGAGCGGTCTTCATAGGATGAGATGTCCGAGCTGATTGCAGTCCGTTTTTCAAGTCATCCATTGGAATGTACGAATATTCCGTCATGCTGCTTGGCCTTGCTCGCCCACAGGCAAGACAGTATACAAGTCACGGGTCAGAGAGTGGCGAAGGCAGAGGTGAAAACGGGTCATCATAACCCACTGGCAGAAGAAGTTATTTCGGATATTTTTAGATTGATGTAACATAACACACGCTCTCGCGCACCTCAAGGCCTCACGCTAGCTTGGGGGTTCCCGGGTTATACCGTTGAACCACAGTTATTTGTCAAGCTAATCAGCACGATATCTCCATAACTTCACACCCTGCTAGTATGTACTCACCACCACCGCGAATAATAGCCCACTACGGCCCTCTAGAGTTTGGGAACCAAGTTTACCACTCGCCTCGACAGTAACATTAAACTCGTATAAACAAGACACGCTCTCAAGTAATGCGTAGAATATCAGAGCCACCGGCTTGCTTTTCCAATACGATGTTCCGGTCGCCGATTATCTCCGCCACATCTTCCTGCACACTCTTCCTGTCCCACCACAAACGTGACCCTTGGCATAAATCAGCTTTCATCTGGGAAAACTGCGCTGGAACTTCCGAGTCGTGCATTGCGGCAGCAATGTTGATAAGTGTCCAATCTCCACCTTTGCCTCGCCTAAAATGGGCGACGATGGTCAAGATGAATAGGAGAATAAATATTGCGGTAGACACAGCAAGCTGAGGCAAAGATGTCGCAAAGACAACCTCAAATGTCAACAATCTTCCAGGTACGTATGCAGTACCTAGGGATCCTGTTAAATATGCTGCGAGGAGGAGAAATTCAGAATAGATTATTTCCAAAAATGGATGGACTGCACCTTTTGACGATGACTTCAGCATCGAAGTGAAGGTCAATGATAAATTTGCAGTTGGCAGTACCGTGAGGTTCACGATTGAACCTGGACTTGTAGGGAGATTGTTGACTTGCTCTCTACCGAAGAGAAAATCTTGCTGGACATCCGCCCCTAGATCGACATAGTATGCCCCTTGGAGGGTGGAAGGTCCTGCGTGCATCATCGCAAACGAAAATAGAGCAGGTGTTTGTCGGGGATGAAGATTCCCTTGTGTCTTGAGGTTAACGCCATTCGGGCTGGGCTGAACGCTAAGCATGCCAAATCCGTTATTGCGGACTTCCCGCGTACTGATCTGTACGTTTGGCTTGCATACAAGGAACGCTAGCTCATACAGACCATCAGTTCTGTTCCACTGGAACGTCGGCAAACTAGTGAAATTTAACCAGGCATAGCTGGCTGTCAAAAGTGACATGTCACAGCCTGCCACGCATTGGCCGAGCAGCAACACAGTGGACCCATCGCTTGGTGGCGCCTGCGTGGTATGATTTAAGACATTCAAGTCTTCCATTGTATCAACAAACGATATAATTGCTAGGAGAAGTCAGCATTGTGTAAACTACAGAAGGTTTTTCGACTTACACAGAAAACCGACAGTCACATCTAAATCCGCATCCTGAAGATTGACGCCCAGGTACCACGTGTTATCCATAGCTATTCCTGTTATGTTTGTTGATGACCATACGCAAGACGGGTTAATACCGATGACGTCAGTAAGCCACCTTGAACTTGTTGTCGTTGCAAGGTCAAGGGGAGCTGGCACGATGTATGCTGCGATATCCGAGTCAGGGCTGTCGGCCGTGGAGAAAGAGTACTGTGCATCAAGTTCCATTTCCGCCCAAAGCACCGATGCAGCAATATCCGCGTTTTCAATTGCATTACTATCATTCAAGTAGTAGCCCGAACTACTGCAAAGTACGAAGGATAGTTAAAATGAAGACAAACTGCGCGCTTCAGTTGATTCACGTACTTGTAGATGCTTTGCGCTGGGACAGCTGCAACAGCAAATGCCATGATATCGCCATCCGCAAGAACACTTTGGATTGACACTGAAACAAAAAGGTTAAAGAACGCGCCGAGTTTTGACAAAATTGCACCCACGCATAGCAGGAGCCAAAGTCGAGACGACTAGAACCATAATTGACGCTGTTACGCAAGCGACAAAGTACGGCGAGCAATTGCATCGTATCATCGCTTTGATGGCGTCAATGTATCCAAATGATGGACTAGATATGCTGTTCACAGTAGATAGGGGAACACCGTGAGACCTAGACGAGAGAACTCGAAAAAATTCTTCACTCTGCGATCTCGATGTTGATAGATGTAGATAGAGGAACATCAGCACATACCCTCAAGTCTGACAGCATACCATTGGTGGGGTACAATGCAATCGTGACGATAATGATGCTGATAGAGGTGATTGCACTCTTTATGGCAGCTAATCGTGGAACCTTTCAGCAAGATGCGCGGTGTCCGCAAGGAGAAGCCATCTTACCAAGATTGCCAGGTGTAATGTCTATGAAACCGTAGGTGTTCAATGGCACACGGTGATTATGAACAGTGTAACAAAATGCCAGATATCCTATGGCTGTCATTGGGAAGAGCAAGATCTTGCAAGCATGATAGAAGTTCAGCCAAAACGCCTTGGTTACATTCGGAGAGTGTTGCTGGTGATAAATCTGATGGCGTAGAGGGGTGAGGGATTCAGTTATCCTCACATCGGAAGAGTCATTGTGTTCGAGTGAGAACTCCGCAGACTCTAAAATAGCGGTCTTCATGGGAGAAGATGCACGAGGTGATCGCAGCCCGTTTTTCAAGTCATCCGTTGGAATGTACGAATATTCAGGCATGATGGGCTTGGGCAAGTTGCTCGCCCACAGGCAAGACAGTATACAAGTCGCCCAGAGAGTGGCAAAGGCAGCCGTAACGGGGTCACCATAACTCCCCAACCGGAAGAAGTCATTTCGGATATACATGGCAGCTTGGGCGGCTGTTAAATCGATAGCGGCTTGCTGGACGACTCAAGCCAAATTCGAGCACTGGTGGATTGACATCATACGTCACGATAGCAATAAGTTTTCGAGGCTAGGGCATCGAGCCGCTTCGAGCGAGATGTGGCCGCCTTGGATGTGTCGTTGGATAAGTACTAGTAGTATACTTACCTCGTGAAGCTTGCACTCGTTTCTTTATATCTGCAATGCAAACATTATTAGATTCCGAAAGGAGGATTATTATCGATTACATATATTCGAATGTAAAGTTTGGGTGTTCAAGTAACCGGTGATTTTCACACGATTTTCGCATTTTGAATCGTCTTCTAATCGCGCGCTGAATCGCCTGAAAATCAAATGAACACCGATGAACGTGGATTCTAATGATTAATAGTAACCGCCGCGCACTGTTTCCCATCATGTTCATCAGGTGTATTTTGCCTTGATACAAACTTCCGAAGCAATCTCTCGCGAGTCGCAGACGGCACGCCGAGCATTCGACTGCAGCGTTGTTGAGGACACTAGATCTGCGATATGCTCCTTTCATCGCTGCTGTATGGGTCACTGCTGTATTCAGCGCGGGCCACAGATCCAAGTACGTTTGTGCCATTCTGTAACGTATGACCCTTTGAAGATAAAATTACACAACAGCATGGGCTAGCATTGCAATGAATGTCCCTTCTCAGCTCACAGACTCGAGTTTCAACTATGCCACTGTGACCACCTACTTTGGCACACCACCTCAACAAATTAATCTTACAATTGACGTTTCTACTGGCGTAATGGCCGCATATTCAGTGGACTGCGTGTTTTGCAGTGGCGAAACATTCTTCGATACTTCATTGTCCTCGACGTTCCAAGTATGGCCCCACAGTCATACCATATTGTAACGCTGACAGTAAAAATGTGCAGCATCTTAATTTTCCTTGGGCTCAGGCACGACCTGACTTCAACGGTTCAGAGTCCAGTGATACCGTGAGTTTTGGCGGGATCCTCACTGTGTTAGATGCGCAATTTGGTAGGTTCATGATGGATTTTAGAGTATAATTTTTAATTCACCGCGTTGACAGTGCTGATTGACACCGGTTCATACTCATTCGCAAGACAAATGATGCACAATGGATTTCTCGGGGCGTTTCTGAATCCACTTAACAGCACTACAGTCACGAATAACGTATTTTCACAACTCTACCAGTCAAAGCAGTTGTTGAATCCCGTTATCGGTATACGATTTGACCCGCGAAGCCCAAAACTAACAATCGGTGCTCTCGACCCGAATGATTATGAAGGGACCATCAATTGGGTTCAGTTGGAGGCTAATGCATCGTGGGATACATTTAATACGTTCCAAGTCGACGGCCTCAAAGGATATAATGGGTCATTTGTCCCACAGGGTTCAGGTGATCTATTTGCTAGCATCGACTCTTGTAAGACTCTCACTTGAGTTGTTCTCCGTCTCACTCATCGCGTACATTTCAGTGCTTCAATCAATAGCTATCCGAAATCTGTCTACGTACGCCACTAACAATGGATACATTGGTCCAGCCGGCACCGGCGTTACCATGGACCACCGGACTAACGTCGTATCCTTGCTCTGCAACGAAACCTACCCTTATGTTCCCTTGACGGTGTCTATCAATGGCGTCGATTATCAGGTTGATTCCAACAACAACCTGCTTTACTCTCAAGAAACTGAAACAGGGTTGTGCACTCTCGGCATGGCGAATCGCTCCGACACCCTACCACCCAACTTTATCCTCGGGCAACCTTTCCTGCGGAGCGTCTACGTGTAAGTAGCGAGAATTGTGTCTTATATAAATATGTCTCACTTGTTATTTAGCGCTTACCGTTTCCCTACGGACAACTGCCCAGGGTACTACGGTTTTGCTTTTGCTACAGGTGCCAACCGCACGCAGGCACAAATTTCTCAGACTCCGACATCCACCCCGACCAATAGTGCTCAGTGTCTTTCATTCGCAAGTCCGACATCAACGCCTTCTGCGACTATTGTCACGGCACAGCAGAAGCTACTGTCTTCGGAAAAGTATAGTGTGTATGGGAGACCAAATGCGTCTCAAATGTCATTGATCGATGTCGAAAACCTTCCCAAGATGACGTGGAACGCGACTAATCTTTATTAATGATACTTATACGATAGCCATCTGGACTTCGTGCACAACTTTATTGAGGCTATCTTACTGTAGCCAGCAGTTTGGACACGCAACGGCCATCATGACGTTATCGTCATCGTCATTAGTGGCTGGCTTAGTCATCATCAACCCGCACGTTGGATTAGTATAAAGGGCTGCTCAATTCTAACTTATAATTTTCGATAGGGCAATAGTAGATAGTCCAATCTTTTCAGTACGTGTGTCGGCTTAGTGTCTTGAATCACATTCTAAAGCGGGGATCTGGCGACTGACAGCCTGAGAGTGATCCTGAAAGATCTAGTGTGACTGGAGTCGAAGCTGGCGTGACTATGAAAATACGGTACCACTTCCATGAGGCCATGGCTGCGGTCCTGCAGAATGAAAAGCTGTGACACGTTGACCTCTCAACGTTACTAGATCACGTTCCAAAAACAGAGACAAAAACTCACCGACAATGAAGGAAACCTCCTTGACGACTTACGCGCGGAACACTGTGGAGAGACTCGACATTCGGGCGGCATCGTTGGCATTCAACGGTATATGAATAATGAAAAGCAAACGAATATTACACCTTCGACCTCAAAGCTTACTCTTGACCGTACCAGCAGCCTCTGCCAACTTCCGCCTCTTCGTCATCCTGCTCAGTGAATCAGTTTCTTGTTCCACCATCAAAGATCACACATACCCCGAATGCTCAATCACACTCGGCTCCATGCCAACGCCAACTTGAACAGCACCCGTGCGCTCCTCGAGAGTCACGTAGTCACGTGTGGACGGGCCGAGGTAGAGTTGCCGAGGGCGCCAGATCTTGACTCCGGATGGAGAAAGCATCATCTGCACACGGGAGACGCTCAGTGATTCGGTGGAGTGGAAGGAGATTGGAAGACGCACCTGTCGCCAATGTGCGACCCAGCCCACGACTCTGGGCACGACGAACAGGACTGGGAAGAAGTCCATCGGGAAGCCTACCGTTACTGTGTCATCGTTTTTCCGTCTTCGTACAATACTGGCACTTACCCATTGCACGGTAGATCAGCCCACTGATAGATGAGATCTGGTCAGTTGATGTCGATGATTGGACAAAGACAAATTTACCTCCAGAAATCAACGTTCGGAGCTAACTTTCTGGATACGAAGTAATCATCCTTTAGTGCTGCATCATGCAGAGCCATTGCGGTATCAAGCAATGGATCAGGACCCGTCCTTAATCCCAAGGTCAATCCCACGACCACGCCACAATGATGAACACTTACACAGCAAACACCTCATCAGCCACCTTGCGAATGATGAACGACCGCGGATCAGACTGTGGATTGCCAACGACCATCAGGACAGGAAACAGTGTGAGAATGACTACGCACAGTCTTGTATACTCTGTGGCCAAATCCACTTAGCACCTTTTGGCGCTTTTTTACTGCTTCTAAAAAGGCGGGGACGTTCTTGGGACTTAGGGAAAGATGTGAGGAGACGATGGGAATAGTTGTAATAAATAACGGACCTGCCAATTGAAACAAGCATCCGAATAACAGCTTCGTTCGCACCTCCGTGGAGTGGGCCGCTGAGAGTTAAGTTCGTCAGCACCGAAATGAAGAGAGAATGAACATAAATATGCATCTAAATTGTGTGGAAAGATACGTGGAAGTGCGCCAAGGGTAGCTCTATGCAATCCAGCACGTATGCATGCCTCGAGCTCGACTCGGTCATGTCGTACAGATTGGGTATAGTAGGACGGAGAACAATACTCACTACAGCGACGCACATCCTGCTGCAACGGCGCTGAATGGATCAGGTAACGACGACCCAGTCTGAAGTACTGTCGTCGAACTCGCGTTCATCTCATGGTCGGCATGGAGGATGAAGAGGATGTCGAGTGCCTTTGCGAGAACAGGATGTGGCTTGTGTGAGTGAAGTTCTGATAGGTCTGTAGGTGAGAGATGGTCGAGCTGATAGAGGAACCTTGACGGGAAGAGTTTGAGAGATAATGGTGCAGAACTGGTAAAACGGTGACCTACGACTCCGTATAGCTCATTCCTGTCGGAGGCACGACAAAATCACGGCCCTGGCGGATACGATATGCCATGCTACATGTACTGTTGTCAGTGAGCGAACAAGTGGGCAACAACAAGTACGCACGCAGCCAATGTGGTGGCCTTACCAATCAGCCTGAATATTTGCCTGTCCATGTTCTGGAGTGCAGCGGCATCACCCTTGGCAGCTTTGGTGAACAAATCTTGCCCTACGAAAAGTTATGAAAATGAGAAAATGCTCCAGGCCTACCAACTTACCCTGCAGACTCGGATTTGCTTCCCCATAGTAGCTTCCCAGGTATGCAAATGCACTTGTAAGCATTGACATGGGGTGAGCATCGTACCTAAAAGCGCGGAAGAACCCTTCTGCGTCAGAATGTATTGGTCCGTGGAGGAGGACCTCGCTTGTGAAATGGGACAATTGGGACGCGCTAGGGAGCGCGCCATATATAAGGAGGTAAGAGACCTCGAGGAAGTTGGAGCGGGCCGCGAGTTGCTCGATTGGGTAGCCTCTACGAGATTTATTGAAAATTGGTAATAGTGGCAGGAGGAGAATACGCACCTGTACCGCAATACCCCATTGTCACCGTCAATATATGTTATACTACTCTCGATCACTGCGGTGTTGAGAAAACCTCTATCAGCGACACGTAAACCACGTTCTGTCTCGTCTTCGGGTCTGTCATTTGGACCAGCAGGAGCACGAATGCCCTTGAAGAATGTGGCAGGAATCGAGTTATGGGCAATCCTGCATGGTGTCAATTGGCGTCGAAATTCTGAGGAAGAGGAACGCACGGGACGGTGTACTCCTTCCCAGTGCGGTTGTCTACAACTCTGAGGGACTCATCTCGCTTGAACTCAGATACAGGAATTTGTTTGCCCATGTGAAGTTGCGAGGTGCAGCGAGGAGGATACAACTGGAGGACACTTAGATGGATGACGCGGAACAAGTAACAGGCTTAAGGTGCCCGCCCGGACGCGAACAGTCTTGTTATATTCAAATCCGATTTCAGTTACCCGCGCTGCTGGCAGGGTTCCTACCGGTCGATTTCACAAGCTTGTAATCGACTACAAAGGTCACGAACTGGTCACGGGACCGGGAACACATTTCACATGCACACCACCATGTAGTCTCTAGGTCATGGATAGTATGACATTGATGCAGATCGGATCATAATGTTAATATTGGCACTTGGAACTTGGAACTTGTCAAATGTTTCGCACATACGTTTTCAATTGCGGTACAGTTCAAGTCCAAATGTCTTGGAGTTGCACCGCTTGCTCCGCAGCGCTTTGGTCTGACTCCTATTTTACATTCATGTTTTATCTTCTTTCATCATGTCGGCGACTTACCCTGCATTCTGCTCCCTCAAACAGCCTGACATGGAATTTCTATCAATGCCAGTGTCTGTTGATCAGTCTCCTATCTTCGACGATATAGCTTGGCACGAGAGTCTGATTATCACTCTCCGACTTTTCGAAGAACTTGTTGGTGGTACAGTGCCGCACTACAGTAACATGACATCTTCTCCGGCTGGAGGTTTACCTTCCGTCACTCGGCAGACCATCTCTCCTGGGGAATCATCTACTCCGACTCGCGAAACCAAGTGTCCTGCCAGCGGGGAATCATCCACTCCGGCTCGCGAGACCGTTTTTCCTGAGGAATCATACTCTCCGACTCGCGACATGACTGGGCCAGTGCGATCGAAGCGTGCTCATCCTCGCGTGGCCCATGCCTGTGATGAATGTCACAACAAGAAGAAAAAGGTAAGGAGCTATTATCATCATTTTACACCCTCTCTGAGAGCAGAGTACAGTGTTCTGGGGAGCAGCCACTGTGTCTAAGTTGCCAAAAGACGGGAAGGGTATGCATTTGGTCACGCATAAAAACCACAAAAACCCGCTCCTATCTGAAGTACGGTGTGACCAAGTTGTATCGACCACCATCTCGTACATGCGAGCGGGACTCCATGGCGAGACTTATGCAGCCATATATCGCGGCCCCAAAACCAACGTATCCCATCAGGCTTCAGGATATGCAGCGTACAGATACTTTGGCGTCTGCCGTGCGGAATGTTCAAGCTGCGAGCTTACCTTCTGAATCGTGGGTTGAGTTTCCGGCGCAGATAGCCACCAATCGGACGCGGACTGTTGAGTTGGACTGGAGTGAGTTGGGTTCGTCCGACTTCAGTCAGGCATGGATCCCACCGCTTCACACCCGTCCACCGTCTTTTGGCAACAACTTGTCTCGTGCACAATCTCTCCACACGCGCCAACAACTGCGTCACGAAGATATCTACCGCAGGGCTCTTGCCGGCTACTGACACCTTGCAAGAAAGCATTCCTGCCAAAGATGTGCATCCTGTTTATACATCCCATTATAACCCAACCCCCATTCCCTCCCTGGGTATTGACATGATGGTCTGTTTGCCTGTCTTTGGACTATGATACGGACGCTATTGCTATTAATTACACAGACACTTCAGAGATGGACTTTCATATCAACGACATTACTACCAACTACACGGACACTTAAGCAATATCTACGTTACCGACATTGTTACTTATCAGCTACACAGACACTTTTGCGAGGGACTGCGATCTGGACGTTTTAACTGTGGACTACATACGCATTCACTCATACTCGTACAAATCTGGGACATTTGGCTGAACTCATAGTCCTAAGTACATCGTGTAGCAGTACAAATCCGATGATCCGCTACCTCCGTCACTCGGAGGCTATCACCATCCGTCACAGTTTTTCAATCAGTCTGAACTATCTCAAGTATCTTTCCATTGCAACATGAATGAAGCTTATTATATTTGACATAGGGGCATTGCTAACGGGAGCGGCATGGAGTTTTCAAAGTAATGCTTCGCCAGAATGCCTACACCGAGATCATAAAGGGAAGCCTAACCTCTCAATCGCAATGCAATACTTCATACTACATCACATGCAATTTGCGCAGTCCTCTATCGAGGTCCGAGCCAATCTTCATCTCTACAGGCTGAATATGAATGAGTCAGGTTGAGCCTGCAGTTTGACCACGCGTCAATGATCGTGTTATATTCGAGTCACAACTAAGAACACTACCCATGTCAAGGTAAGCATTCGCGTGACTTTCCGAAATGGCAACGTCAGTTTGTCCTCGGAGAGCTTTGAAACGTTTCTGCTGTATTACAGCACCTTTTCTCCATTTAATGCATTTCTGGGTCCAAGAGAACCTCCATTGGAACAGGGGAAATGACCCGAATATCAACCACGATAGCAGATAACTATAATTTCGACACACTAAATCATCGCCTTATCCTGGATCATAACAAAACACACCTACCCATATTAAAGTGAGCCGATCTTGCTCCAAGAAAAACCTGTCAAAGCGATGCATCGAAAAGGGCTCGGGGCAGACGGAAGCAGTGTAAGGATGGTTCGAGGTCAAGTCTTCATCAAAGCACGACTGAGGAAACCGACCAGGCTTGCAAATCACGACGTCTGGTGAGTCAGGGTCGTGGGTATTTTGCGAACGAGCAATGAAACGTTTATTGAAGTCCCATATGTGTACGTAGAAGTGATCGGAGGAGAGTGCTTCCACTCTTTGACCAGGTTCAGGAGTACGATCTCGAGGAAGAGCATATGCCATTTTGCTACCGAACACACTGATTCGGTGGCTTGGGTGATGCGGAAAACACCATGTGTACTTGGGCCCCCAGTCTGCCCACGGAACCTCGACAGGATTCTCTGATCGTGCGGCCTTTTCTGAGAAGACGGCCATATCGATGACCATGATCACAGGCCATGAGCGAGGGAGAATTTCTAAAACCATGATTTGTGACTCCGGAGAGGGCACGTAGCTGGGCATAAGGCCTGGGTGAGCTACTGCACTGTGGAATGATGGGGTGGCATAAGCAACATAGTATGGTGAGGCGCGCCGGGATGGACCAAAACCAGGTTTCAGATTCGGAAGGAGATACGCGATTCGGCGCTGGATTGAGTCACCAGGTCCTTGTAATGTGTACACGGTCATCCGCCCTTCCGAGACGACAACGACAGTTCGTTCATCAACTAGATGGAAAGTTACTCCTTGCCCGCCTCGTTCACATAAAGGATACTGCTTATATTGAGTAGCAGATTTTTCAAGAGTAGAGAGGACTTACTCTCTTGATATGTCCTTTCCTCCAAGCTATGACTTGTATAAACATGTTGGACGCTGCGTCTGTACCATCGACTCGGAAATCTAGATTGACCACATAATAGAGGATAACTACATGATCCCCGCAGACCGCGGGCATACCCACAAAATAAACACTGTAAGAAGAATATGCATCACAAGTATGCATGCACTCGAAGGAAGTGCGCGCAGAGTCCGGATGCGGAAGCTGGGACGAAGCCAACCACACATCCACAGTAAAGGCATGGAGAGCTAGCTCGGTATTGGGCATATCGATGCGAGCAGCCGATGAAATTGCGACTACAAGATTCTGCAGTGGGTCAATGACAATTGACCTCGGCCGCCAGTGATGGTGCTGCGAGACCAAGCCGCGCAACGTAATATTGGAGTGTGTGGTATTTGCCTTGCATTCCCGAATCAAGACCCGGAGATTTGCCTGTTCCCATTCCCGTTCCCATCGTGCCATCCACCAAATCCCACATTTCGCGGACTGTATCCCTTGGAGTTGTAGTTCGTCTGAACAAACCACTCTATCTTCGAAAACGGTATTGGTATGAAAATCAGACCGCCACGATGATCCCAATCTCTTGAGTGAACACATCTTTGTCGAAACGCCGATCGAGTCTGGGGTGGTGGCACCAGTCTCGTTGAAGCCTTGGGCATAAAGCTCAAGCTTATATTGAATGTGAACCGAATTTTGGGCTGCATCCCAGACGATTTTGCAGGTCTAGCGTGATTCAGAAGTTAGCCTCGCGGAAACACGGAATCACTTAAGGGAAAGCGCGAACAGTTATACAATGACAAAGGTCCCCAGGGGTAAGGATGAGTAGAATGTGACATATCAGCTCTATAGGAAGCGACAATAATCCAACCGCCATGGTTTTCAAATAAGAAAAGGTCCTCGACGTCAGTTCAAACTAGCAAGTACTGTCGATCACTGCGGCGCTCAGGGAAGTTTTGCGCAGAGTTTGGTGTGGCCACTGACGAAATCGACTCGATGGGGTGCTGATCAAGTGTTAATTCATGCACTTGGCTAAAAGTGGCTGTGCAATACTAACTCGTTTCTTGAAGCGTTATATTCGCCTCCCTCCTCGATTTATTTTATTTTAACTTTGCTACCTGCCACATATAGTCCAAGTACATTATAGACTTCAGTCTAATTGACCCAACGTCGAAGAGATTATCCTGTAACAAACCATGGTTGACTCAAAAAATACAATATGCACGTGGTATCGTCAGCTTTAGATGTACGTCTCCTCGCTCCAGACCATTTACTCGCTCACAGCCTGCTTCTTCTCTCGTGAAAGCCAGCCTAGTGTCGTGACATAAGTCTCAGCTGGGAAAAAGGTAGCTAGTAACATTTTACCTCTCATTTTCTGATCATGGGCCTTTTGCCGTTCACGATCCATTATTTTCTGACGCGCAAGTTCTGCATCAGCCATTGGTGCCTCTATATGATGGACAACAGTAGCACATATTCGTCAGTGAGGAAAATATTCCAAAAGAGAATCCAAAACATGACGCACCGTTGGGAGAGACCTTCTTGATCTCGTTGAGAGCCGTCTCCGCTTTCTCGAAAAACCCAAGCTCTCCAAGAGCCTTTGCTTTTCGAAAAAGTGCTTTAGAATTGGCAGGGTTTTTGCTGAGAGCCTGCAAAACTAAGAAAGAGTAATTGATTTCGGGAACGACAAACCTTGTCAGCGGTGTCCACCGCCCGCTTCCAGTTCTCTTGTTTGATATGGCAGGCGGACATATTTGCGTATACTTTCTCCAGTATTATATCTGCCTGCCGAACAAAGAACTTCCGTTACCTTCTATCGATCGACGGACCTCAGATTCGTACCTCAGTCGTCACGTCCTTTGCACCGGCAGCCTGGTCTACTGCTGATGTCGATGACGGATACGATGGAGCAGCCATTCCAAGTGATTTAAGGGCGTTTCTGCAGGATTAAGGCTCGCAAATCATGAACGCGGGCAAACACAGCGCGACCGTACTTATCGATGCCGTGAAGATACAGAAGCGTCTTCATATAGTAGCTACATCAGAGGTCGCCTGTGCATCATACAAGTCCTTGGTCATGTCCTCACCTCATGGTATGATCGCAATGCTGCACGCGATGTAACGATCACCGAAATTAACAATGTGAAGGATGTGCAACTCACCACTCTTGACATCTCCAACTTTGAACGCAGCATCGCCAGTGTCTTTCTTCGAGCGCGCGGTGGCCAACTTTGACTCTACGGTGGACAATTCCGCTTGCGTAGGTACCTTGACGTTTGCATCGCGGAGGCTATCCTGCACGACACCAGGTGATGATACCGACTCGATGGTCTCCGACGCCTGAGTAGAGATAGAGGTGACTGGATTAGACATTGCTGGGCGAATTAATGATAGATGGTGATAGTAGGACGTAAGAATTCAACGAGCAGTGGTAATTGACTTTTACCAGTCCCTATCAACTTGCTGTGGTCGGGCGCTGCCGAGTTCCGACAAGACTGACTCCGCGTCGTACTCAGCTTTAACTTTTCGTCACCTATACGTGATGTCGCTGTGAGACACATACTTATATCGATCCCTCTGCAACTCAGTGTCTCCCACAAGCCTTTCTATGGACATATACTGAAGTTCAAGGCTTTTTTTGTGATGGAAAACTGGTGTTGTTGATCTGTTTAAAGACAAACAGTCACCCATCCGTGTTCCATCGCAAGCCTCATATAATAGTCTTCAATCGAGATTCGAGATGACACGCCATACCAAACTTCCTTCTCGCGTTACAAGCTTCTTGTATTGTGGTCTTGGGAAGCTCCGGGTTAACGGCAGACAACGTTGCACGGGTATTTTCTACCCACTCAACGAGTTTATATGGCTGATTAGCACAACACCAATTGCTTAGCCTTCCAAGAATCCAAACACACACTGCTACTGTCTGCCCCACGCCTGGGCCTTGTTCGTGCCTTGAGAGCGATAATCTTAAGGTAGTGAAAATGTAGTGCTCGACTAGGCTCATCTTGGCTCGGTTCAGATTCAGGTCGTGCTGTACAGAATATGGTTGGCAACCTCGCAGACTATGATAAAATTCTGCAGTCATGGGTGGCAAGGATTACGGAGTCTCCGAATGACGAGCGTAATTTGAAGGCTGCGTTCATTCCCAAAAGCCAGCGAGGAGCATCGAGTTCATCCGTAGGATACAGAGTACCGGGCGTCCGTGACTTCTCCCAAATCCTGCGAGTGAGCCGTGTATAGGCTGGCTTTGCGGTGCGCCATGATACATAAGTAACTCAGCCTCAACCTTAGCCTGGACAATGTAACATAGCCGTCTGCAGGGTGCACGAGTAAGTAGACTCCACACTTGTCGGTATTTGGCTCACACGACAGTACCTAGTTTTTCATATCGTCTGAGGCCAAGAAGGGCCAAGATCAACATTAGGGGCGATCCCCATGTCACGCGCTCCACATACTACTCACTGGCAGTTCCGGGAACTTGTTTTGGACAGCCAGCTGGCATCCTGTTCGATCATCGATCGATTGCCCCTAAGCTTCACAGTGCTGAAACTGAGTCCTGCTCAGAATTCTGTCTACCTGAATGTCACGCGAAAATGGTGGCACTTCCTCATGTTGACCGCATGTTCATAACCGCAGCATGGTTAGAGTCTATAATTTATGGTATGCACCCTCCGTAGTAGAGATTCAGTGCTGTTAATTCGCTCGACAGGAATCAAGTGAGCCCGAACTCAGAGAAAGGGCAAGGCTTACACCATGCTCATTGCCATCGACAGCTGTGTGCTTTTCTGCATATGTATGTACATCCTGTTCAATCGAAACAAAAGGCCACATTGGTCCGTAGTATCAATTACTTGTCAAATAAGTTGCCAGCGCTCACCTTTGGATGAATCAGGATTATTCCTATGACATGCATTTTGCACTTTTTAATCGCGACAGTACACAACATTCTCTGCCTTATTCGTTCTCTGCATGCCTTCACAAATACCGCCGTAATATCAGTCCCCGACGGAAGTGTCTTGTACCTCCTCAAGCTCACACCCTTATCGTTCGCGATGTCGGGATTGTACATTCTCAATGTGAGTATCATAATCTTGCCGTGAATTGTGCCTTATTGTTCCTTCTTTCAGACCATCGCTCTAAACTTACTGCTAGTGAGCAACTACAGGCGTGTGGAGGTGTTAAACCTGACACCCGTGATAACAGATCTGGAGGCTGTATGTGGTTTGGTATCACAACCGGTTCCTCGCTATCATCATGGTAAGATATCTTTCCATTCTACTTGTTGCACTGTTTACGAGTGTCGGTATCGCTAGCTAATTCTGGAAGCTGGACGATCCTGTAGGTTTTCAAACTTGAGTTGGCTGGTTGATTGAGTGCTGACATCACCCATCTTCCCCTGCGCAGCAACTGCTGTCGCGGCCTGGGCCGTGATACTTCAGTTCCATCAAGTCTTCTCACATACTGTCCATGCTTTGTCGAAAACTAGTTTCGCGATTGATCTTGTCGTCACTATCAGTGTCACGTCCGGAATCGCATATCGTCTTTGGCGCGCAGGCCAAGATGTATCTCATTTGACTGGTCACAATGCTTACAAAGCTGCCGTATACACTTTCATCGAGTGCGGTGCGATCTATACCAGCAGTATCGTGGTATTGAGCGCTCTGAACATATCTGGCAGCCTAGCTGGTATCATGGCCATCGAAGTTAACGTCCAGATTGCGGTGAGCACCCTACACTTCTTCTTCTTCTTAGTCTCACATTCTTCTAGACCTTGACACCTCTTCTTCTTGTTGCCAGTCTTAGCCGCAACCTGAAGCGCAGAGATAGACATTCCGATACATCAACGCCTACTGGTCCCGCCGACTTGGTTCGACCAGTCCAGGTCAATATCACTGAGGAGATCTGTACCCATCCTGTGGAGACTACAGATTCTAGTTTTCGGAAGACTCACAGTATACTGCGATAATGTAACGTGACATCGGCTAGGAGCATGTATTCTTCCTTGTATGAGGGAGGGAGGGTAGACGTGCCAATAAGCATGTATTTTTAGTCCTTCGCCGTGCACCTGTCTTCAAACTGTGAACTCGGAGAACGAAGGTGAAGATGATCCAGGGATCGCGGGAGGAGCTGTGGACATCCTATTTTTACCGTCATTCTACGCAAATTTCCTAGGGCAGGCATCATTCCTCTGGCCTCGCAGAGGTTCAGCGATGGGCGGATCCCTGTATCTATGGTGGCACGCTGATCATAAAAATGGCTCTGGGGCGCATCATCCAAAGTAACATTAATTGGATATATTGTTCTGAACAGAATCATTTTGAGGTAATTCTGCAGGCAGAGTCCATCATTTTTTCCGCATTGTGAATGTCTTCGAGCAAACTTAGCATCAATGACATCAAGTGAAAATGACTCGGGACCGGGACCTTCGAGATTCGGTAGCTGGCATCACTGGAGACTATTGCAAGTGGACTCGGAGGAGCAGATACAAGGTCGGTCTCGAAGAAGAAGCATTACTTCCACCAGAAATAAGTGCAGCTATCAAAGCCACATTTCCACCCACGGCTTTCTTCACGGGTGTTGCATTGCCTCTCGACGGCAGCGACGATACAATTGCTGCATTGTCCGAAGAGGTTAATATCACGATCATCGATGCGGGTGTCACTGCAGTGGTTGCAATTCTAGCATCCCCCTTTTGAGGTTGTTTTCGTTCGTCGAGCGAGTTCAGAGGCCTCGAGGCCAGCCTCCAGACCTTCAAGCTACTAGCTATCATGATTCAGGTATACGGAGAGTTGTTGCGTGCAGTGTGCACACTGCATCCATTATATTTTACCGCTCCCACGGTTCTGTGTTCAGGAACACCAACAATTTGAATAAGACTGCCGCAAAATCGATTTCCCCGACTGTCTGCCAAGATCGAGGGGATCTGCCCACTCATCATGGATCATGTTTCTAGCACTAGGTCACGCTCTACACGTACGCGGATGAGTATATGTAAGAGCTGATAGACCGCGATTTGGGCTTGGTTCACCTCGGGCGAACATGCCACTTCCTGCCGCCGACCGCATGTCCATAACCTCGGCATGGTTAGAGTCTATAGTTTATGGTATGCATCTTTGTGCTAGGAAGTGTAGAGATTCAGTGCTAATAAGTCATCTAACAGGAATCAAGTGAGTCTGAACTTGGAAGTAGCAGGAGGCTCACACTAGACTCATTTTCAATTTTCATCGACAGTTGCATGCTTTTTAGCGTATGCATGCATGTCCTATTTAACCGGGGCAAGAGAGCACATTGGTCCGTAGTATCGATTGCTTGTTATATAATTTCCCAGCGCTTACCTTTGGATGGACTAGGGTTATTCCCGTGTCATGCTTTTTCCACTTTTCAATCGCGACAGCACACAACATCTGCTGCCTGTTTCGTTCCCTACAGGCCTTCACGAATCCTGCTATAATATCCGTTCCCAACGGAAGTATCTTATACCTCCTCAGGCCCACAACCTTGGCGTTGACGATGGCGGCATTGTACATTATGAATGTAGGTATCATAATCTTGCAGTGAATCGCACCTTATTGTTCCTTCCTTCAGACGTTTGCTCTAAACTTACTGCTAGTGAGCTGCTACCGGCGTGTGGAGGTATTAAAACTGACACCCGTGATAACAGATCTGGAGGCTGTATGTGGTTTGGAATCACAACCGGATCCTTGCTATCATCATGGTGAGATATCTTTCCATTCTACTTGTTGTACTGTTTACGAGTGTCGGTATCGCTAGCTAATTCTGGAAGCTGGACGAATCTGTAGGCTTTTAAACTTGGGTTGGCTGGTTAATTGAGTGCTAACATCATCCATCTCCCCTGCGTAGCAACTGCTGTCGCGGCCTGGGCCGTGGTTCTTCGGTTCCGTCAAGTCTTCTCACACACTGTCTTCGCTTTGTCAAAAACTAGTTTTGCGCTTGATTTCGTCTTCACTGTCAGCGTCACGTCCGGAATCGCATATCGTCTTTGGCGCGCAGGCAAAGATGTATCTCATTTGACTGACCACAATGCCTACAAAGCTGTCATATACGCTTTCATCGAGTGTGGTGCGATCTATACCAGCAGTATTTTGGTACTGAGCGCTCTGAGCATGTCCGGCAGCCTAGCTGGCGTCATGGCCATTGACGTTAATGTCCAGATTGCTGTGGGTACTTTACGCTTCTTCCTCTTCTTCTCAGTCTCACATTCTTCTAGACCTTGACACCTCTTCTTCTCCTCGTCAGTGTTAGCCGTAGCCTGACGAAAAGTGATCTGCATTTCGATATTCCGGCGACTACGGGACTCGTCTTCGTTCGACCAGTCCAGGTCAATATGACCGAGGGGATCTGTACCCACCCTGTGGAGACTATGGATTCTAGTCTTCGGAAGACTCACAGTATGCGGTCATATCATGACAATGTAGCGTGACACCGGCTAGAAGCATCTCATGCCTTGTATTGTATTGAGGGAGGGAGGGAGGATAGATGTACCAATAAACATGTATTTTAGTTCTTCATGAATGAAGATGAAGATCGTCCAAGGACTCCTGGAAGAACTGACGACCCATGGACACATACACTTCAAAATTTTGCTGACATTCTGCAGACTTTCCTAGGTCATGCATCGCCGCCATGACCCCGCACATCTTGTGCGAGTTACGGAGGTTTAGGGACGGGCGTAGCCACAGTATATCCAGTGGCACGCTGTTCACAAGGAGTGGCTCTGATCATGATAGGCTGAAGATCCAATATCAAAAATATTATTCTTCATCCGTTTATAACGTCTATCGTTGCACTGGCAAGGTGTGTTATCGAAAACTAGTCGTAGTCTATGAACCTTGTGTTACGCAGAGCACATACTCTGAAAGGAGCCAAACCATGATTTGTCGTGCTTGCACTCGACTGGACTTCAATGAAAGATAACTGTACTGAATTTGACCTCAAGGGGCACTACTAGTACGACTGGAACTGCCGGGATTCAGTGCTTGGTTGTGAAACCTTCTAATTTAAAATACATGGTTTCAGCTTGGTGCAAGTGTAGGGTGAGCAGCAAGTGAGACACCAAGATATTGGTTAAGACCCTTCAAATCTTCGGATCACCAGAAGAAACGTATTTAGATACTGCGATGAAATTCAGAATTGGAACGACAAAAAACCCCGAGGCTACCATACAGAGCATATCCCATATTACACACTGCTACTAGTTGACACATGTACATACTCCTGGAAAGCCATTGAAGTCATGCCCGTTCCTGTACCGTACTCGGTGAACTTGGCATAATATTCTCGGACACCAAGGATCAGACGTGGTCCCAGCACAAATTTCTGTACGACCGAGCAAATTTGAAGTACGCCATAATATATCTCGGCTCCCACGGACCACGAGTCCTACAGAAATGATGAGCACTTCACGTGGAGATATCGTAACACATCGGCGCACCGCGATCTTTGGAGAGAGAAACCCGATGTGGAGAAACGAAGTAGCAGCAAAACTAGCACGTGCGAGATTTCAGGGGAAAAGGGACAAACATTGAAAGTACAAGCTCACATTGCAAAGTAAACCACATGGGTTTTGATTAATACCATGAGACATTTCCCAGTTTTCGATCCTGTTGGTAGCCGTCGCAATTCACGGTAGTGTTCCATTGCAATCCAGACTACAAAACACAGTGCAAGGACCTCCCATACAGTGATGAGGATCCAAACCATTATAATCAGATGTTGGACGTCCCCCTCGTACTCGTAAGAGCACTGGTAGATGCCGGAGAGGAGGAGCTCCTCTGGTGTTCATACAATGAGCTCGATTCTTTAATCCATCATAACTAAAGCTCACCCCCCACAATATGCTTGAATCCTATTGCGATCATCACTACGCAGGCGATGGTGATGACCAGGAAAATTACAATGAGAAAGATAAAAATCTTTCTGGATCCCTGATACATAGCACGTAACCGTGCAATCACGATGACTTGTGTAATATTTCAGCCAAGTCAATAATATCACCGAGTAGCTCACCACCCAGGACGGCAGTTATGACCCTATCCATCCAATTTGTTGTAGCGTTCATAACATCGCCTGAAAATCGCAATCAGTGATTACCCTCATAGGATCAAAGGCTCTAACGAAACTCACACCTATTGTAGTCATTATGATGAACCAGCAAGCGGCCATTGGTCAAACATCGCACTCACCCCTATACAGGAGTGCAGTTAAGGACGAGAATGGTTATTATTAGTGCAGAATTCTCACTGCATCTGTCACCAAGACTGATGGAAGACTGACTGTTGTATGCCACCGATCAGAAGGAACAAACACGAGGATGTAAGGATCATACTCAGCATGGCCATGCTGGTAGTGAGGGATTACTTATTAGCGCCCCGCCGACAGGTGACCCTGAAAACATACACAGAAAATGGTATTCCAGCATAGCGCACCTATAATATTTTGACGTGAGCACGACTTGCTAGCTGCACATAAAATACGATACGGACAATGAGATACAGGAAAGTCATGAGGGACCAGCGTTGCCTCTACCCGAATCAATCTTGTTCTTCTGACATGAAACTCTGCTCACCCATATCAACTCAATCTATAACGGCATTCTTAGTAGCGAGATGGCTGCTCCAATAATGGCATTAACGTACCTCTTGTCCAAGTGTCAGAGCTGGTGACATCGTAAGGATATCAGCGATTCTTCAATCCTATTTCACTCACCCCAATCGTATATCATCACAGTGCATGCGGCAACTGCGAACCCACAGCCAAGGTTAGATCAAGTCATCATCAAGTCGTCTGGCTCTCCACGAACCTACAAAATAGCTGTAAAAATGATACGAATCGATTATCGGCCACCAACTGGGATCATTGGAAACTTGAGTCATATTCGAGGGAGAGCGGGGAACTTTATGATAAATGAACGATGATGGTGCCAGTGCTAGATATACCACCAAACTCTGTGCAGGATTTGGCAGTTTACAGTATGACGAGTCCAGCGCTCAACATCATTGGAATTGGCAGCTCATCCTATGCCTCTTGACAATATCACCATGTTGGTGGGCTTTGTGCAACGCCCGCCAAGACCAACACAGCGTGTCGCTAGTAGCTGCGCGACACAGGAAAATCATAAACGGAATAAGTAGGTCGAAACGCCGTACTTGACGCACATCTCCCCACCCGACCTGCCATGTCCAAGGCACCAATTGTCCACCAAATCCATACATGTTTTCTCACGCTATGGGCAAGGGGGAGCGCTGAACTTGAACTTGCAATTGTAACCAGTCTGAGCTAGTATGTACGTCTTTGAGATGGGCCTTTCATAAGTGCCTGGCGTGCGCAAGTACCTTCAGCCTATCTGTCAAACTCCGACGCCCAGTTACTCAGCCTTGTCCGTGAATGTCAGCCTCATGCCACGGCGCGTCTCGGACTCTCGGAGTGTCTTCAAGGGTCATCAGACGATAAGGATGTACTGGAAGGGCGGTGCAACCCTGATACTGGCAAAGTACACCACAGCCTGACGTAGGTTGTAGGTAAATGCTAGTATGCTGTCACAGGGTGTGATCTTTGTCATGGCGTTCGGACCGAATTACACAGGAAAGTGTATACTGCGCTATCCAGGGTAGGGACACTTAGTCGTCGTGTAGAGCACTAAGCCAAAGCACTCACTTAGACATGATAAAATTTTGACCTAAATTCTGCTCTTGCCAGTATTCAGTTCGAGCACCAAGGGAGTTGCTCAGTTTCGAGACCTTCTAAGTAAATGATTTCAGCTTGCCACTTGGTGCGAATGTGAGTGGGCAGCGGGTGATGATAATTTCTTCAGAGTCCCCAGACCTATTTCCTTCTGAATGAGCGGAACGACAAATAACTGACATAAAATACCACACCGAAACTTGTAAAAACAAATTTCCTATTCTTGGAGGGTATCCGACCGTCTTGCTCAGTCATTAGACGCCAAAATGGTCAGAGTAGAATATACCTTATAAGTTAGGCGAAATCTGTTTTCTCGCCTTGATCACATCGCGCTTAGTGGGTTTCAGTGGTAATCTGGCGAAGAATCTGAAGATACGACGCCATCCATAGATAAGAACGGAACTCAGAGGGAACATGGGAAAAAGGATGAACCGGATCATTGCGCCTGGCCGAGCAGGAAGCTCGACTGTTTCTTATTCGAATTGTGGAATTTTATAAGCCTGAAGTTCCATGAAATTTTGATCGACGTTGGAGCAGTGCCGACTGCTAAAGACCACGCTGCTGCTAGAACCGAGGTGGATCGATGATGATGTACACTACGAACATGCTGACACCTGACCTATGTGCTGACTAAGCTATGGGAACAGCCGATGAGGCTCTAGGTGCGTGGCCTATGCCCTTGGAACCCCTAGTCCATGCGCCCCTCAAAAAACAACCGGCGCCGCCCTCGACGCCTATGATCCTCTACTTTGTTCCTTCGTGATCCTCTTCTCGATCTTCTTCTCTGTCTTCTCTATCCTCTCGTTCACTTTCATTCTCTTCGTCTCTTCTATCCTCCTTTTCTTCATTGGTCTCTTCGTTTCTATCCTTCCCGTTTTCCTTTTCTTCGTCTGTCTCTCCTTGTTCTCTCATCCGTTCCTCATGCTCTTCTTGTTTCTTCGCCAACACCGTGCCTTCTCGTGGTGAGAATGCTCTCAACCTTCTAGCGCTATATTCTCCTTGTAAGGCGGTTCCTTCTAAAGTTTCCAGGGTGTACGAGTTCCTTAGTCTTGTTTTGATGCGCCGTGGCATTGACCATTTCGGCAGTAGCTTACGCTCCGTTTTGAACGTGTAATCCAAGTCGTTTCTGTATACCTGTACTAACTGTCCTCTTCTGAAGATGACTTCTCCCGGCTTTCGTTTCTTGACTCTTCTATCGAAAGTTGCCTTGCGCTTGGACGCATGGAGCAGGGTCTCCTCGTAGCCGTCCAAGTGTTGTTGGTCGACGTATGCGATATGCGTTAAGGCGTCCGTTTGAGTCGTGGCTGCTGTGTTCTCCTCTAGTGGGGTTGCTTGGGTGTTAACCACGAGCCCAAAGAGCAACTCCTTGGGGGAGAATTTCAGCGCCGGCAGGAGACGGTTATTCAGAGCTTGGACTGCTTCCTCTAGGTGCTCTGGCCATGTCTTTGGGAGTTTCTCCCATGACGTTTCTTGGGGCTCATCTTCCCCTACTCTCGGTGCGCACAGGCGCTTAAGGATATGCAAAAGTAGTTTATTAGTGCCCTCTACTAATCCATTAACCCAAGGAGAATACGCAGCGACAATGTGAAGTTTGCACTTCTTCGATTCGCAGTACGATCTAACTGCATCGTTGTTAAAGTGCTTGCCTCCGTCCGACATGAAAGTTTCAGAGGGTGCGAATCTGTTGAATATGTGCGTTAGACTTTCGACTGTTGTTTTTGCACTTCCTGCTGCCTTGTGCTTGAAGACCCATGCGTGCTGGGAAAAGGTATCTAGATATACACCAAGGTTCGTGTATCCTCCTGTTCCTTTGGGTAGTGCTAAGTAGTCGCCGACCAGCAATTCGAACGGGTGTCTTCTCGTTATTGGCTCTAGGAGAGAATGTAAGTGTGTTGGTCCAAAGTTCTTACATTTAGAGCAATCTTTAACCGCTGCCATTATAGAGGCGTCTAACTTTGGGCTGCAGATGCGGTCTAAGAGCGCAATCTTGATAGCGTCTCTTCCCCAATGTCCTCGTTCCTCATGCATCTTGGCTGCAAGCGTGCGGGCTTCCGATTTGCTAACGCATTCGACCTTCGTCCTCGCTCTGGTCATATCGTTCCCTCTTATTCGCCATAGCTTTCCTTGGTCCACCATGTACTGTGACGCCCGGTGTCTCGCTTTCTTCCTGTCTCGTAATTCCGCTCCTTGATCGAGGTCATAGATGGCGTCTACAACCTCTCTAAACACCTGCTCTCCCTCGAACCTTTCCCGAAGAACTTCGACCGCTGGATCCGTTGTCGCCGTGAAGAGTATGTCGTTGACTAATCCTGTACGTGCTTCCCAATCTTCATTAACCGTCCACTCACTACCATCTCCCTCAATGTGCGGTTGTCCTTCCCACATTCTGCTTAGTCCATCCGCGACTACATTTAGTCTTCCCGGTACGTGTCGAACGTCAACTATATTGTATGACAATATTCCCTCGCGCCATCTCGCGTGCGACACGTTTAAGTTGTTCTTGAGCAGGGTGTCTTTGAGCGCATTGCAATCGGTTTCCACCTCCACCGGGAATCCCCATATTGTGCTTGAGAACTTATCGAGGCCAAATTTAAGCGCTGTGAATTCTAAGAGGTAAGATTTGTATTTGCGCTCTGTTGGTGATGTTCTCTTTGACGCGAATCCGATGGGGTGTAGGTTTTCGACCCATTTACCTGCTGGCGTTTGCGTTCGCACTCGTTGCGACAATACTGCGGCGAAACCATCTAAGCATCCATCTGAAGTGATTACGAAGTGCGATCCGTCGTACTTCGGCGCTTGGAGAACCGGTCTCGACGTGATCGCGATCTTTAGATCTAGGAACGCTTTGGTATGTTCCAGTTTCCAGTGGGGGGCTAGTTTGAAACTGCTCATCGTTCGTTTATATGCGGCCTTCGAGTGGGCGTTGTCCATTGGTACCTTTAGCAGTAAGTCTCTCAATGGACCCTCCCGCTTAGCGTACGCCTTAATGAGCGTGCGGTAGAATCCTGTGAGCCCTAGAAACGACACCAAGTTCATCGCGTCCTCCGGTTGCGTCCAGTCTACGATTGCGGTCAGCTTCGTCAAGTCCGGCTTCACGCCATCTCTTCCCACTGTCCCTCCTGCGAACTCTGTCTCTGATACGCAGAGACGAGTTTTACTCGGCGCTATGGAGAACCGACATTCCCTGAATCGTTCGAAGATGGTTAGTAGCTTGTTCATCATGCTTCTAAAGGTATGTGCTGCGCAGCCGCCGTCGTCCATAAACAACTCCATGTAGTGTGGTACTAACAGGTCGTGTAGTCGTTCTGCTAGGGTGTCGCAAAATGCGGTTGGCGCTCCCGTGATGCCCATGGGCATGCGCTTATACCAGAAATAGCCTCTACCCTCGACGTAGAACGCTAGGTACGGTCGCCATTTTTCGGGGACTTCGATGGCGTAAAATCCCGACGCAAAATCGAAGACCGAAATGTATCGATGGCCGCTTAAACGTTGTTGTTTCGCTAGAATGTCGCCTTGGGGCATAGGTGCGACTTCCGTGACCTTATTCAGCTGCGCGAAATTCTGACATATCCTCCATTTCTTCGGGCCTTTATCAGGTGTGTCGTTGTGCGTTTGCGGGGGTGTTACTTCGCGGGGTGGTAGCTCGAACGCTGGGTATAGCCCTGCGCCTTGGCACTGCTCATTCACTCGATGTTGCAATTCATCGAGTGATAGTCCTCCTGCTTCGTGGGCCTTTTGGGCTATGACGGTCGTGGCTGCGCATCTGATCAATTCTGGTGGTGCGCGTTCTATAAGTCCAGCTTCTAACATGTCGCTTGCTCGAGCGTTGTAGAACTTGGATTGTTCTGGCGTTAGAGGGCGTTGGTGAATCCTTAGATTGAAAACTGCGTCCTCTGGTACATTCAAATTGATTGCTGATCCAGGGATGGGTACCACTTCCTTGAGTGTTAGGGCGAACGTATCTGCGTATTTCGCAACAAATTCTTCGAGCTCTTCTCGTTCTTCTTCCGTTAGGTCATCTCCGAACGTTATTTGACGTTTGATTGCGGAGATTCGGGCTACATTGAACGGGTCTGATTGTCTTGTGTAGATGGAGGGGTTCTGAGGTGTTGGCGTTGGTTCTGGGAGTTTGCCGAGGAGCTCGTTGTCTTCATCGTTGGTGATAATGTTTATTCCTGGTGCGTGGTCTATGAAATCGTTTTGGTCAATTACGGTTTCCTGCAGGATTAACGGGGTCGTGTTAACTTCCCTCGAGGGGAGCATCCTGCTCCCCACTTCGCGTTCGTGTTTGCTCTTCTCTCCCTGCTCCGTCTCTCCTTGCTCCGTCTCTCCTTGCTTCGTCTCTCCTTGCTTCGTCTCTCTTTGCCATTCTTCCTCTCCCGTTCCATTGCCCTTCGCCCTCAGATACTCCGGTCTCTTCCATTGCCCCATTGGCTGATGGCATGGTATTTGTCGGTGCTTGTGGGTAGTGTTAGCGCTTTCCTTGGTACTACTAATGTAGTTCGTTTGGACTCGCCTCGAGGGGGGTGTGCCTATACCCCCCACTGCTATTTCCTGCTGCTTTATATCTAGTGTCAGGCTGACTCCTTGCTCTGCGTGTTCGAGAGCTACCGGTCTTGCTATTTGATTTGATATGGTGGTTGAACCCGTACTATCGGATAGGGTGACTTCATCTGTCTTGTAGTCGTGTATCTCCGCGAAAGCTTTGAGCATTGGTTTCCCGAACAGAAAACCCCAGCTACCTCCGCTATCGAAGACTTCAAAATTGCATTGTGCCTTGACGTTGTTGATTTCTACTATTCCTGACCACTTAGCGGTTGAGTTGACTATGATTCCGTTGGCCATTCTTAGTCGTTTCGAGGATTGAGTCCAGTTGTGTAGCCTATGTTTTATTTTCTGAAAGATGGTCGTACACATGACGCCGACCATTGCGCCATCGTCAAAAAGGGCCTTAACTCGAACTAGCTCTCCTTGTGGTCCTCGTAACGCTATTTGGTGTATGAATGGGGTACTTTCCCCGTTTTCCAGCTGGGTTGTGATTGTTTGCGGGTGGCCTGCCATGTACAAATCACCGATTGAGATTGTGTCATGTGTAGTAGTACATGTGGTGGCTATAGCTAAAGCTGGAAGTTCGGGGCTGGGGATCATAGAGTTGTCCTCGTGCGTAGCCTCTTCCCGCTCGAGGACCTTCTCATGGGCTTGGATATTCCTAAATTGGTGGGTCGGCGTGATATCCTTTCTTACGCCGACCCATTCTCTTTTCCCTCGCTGAATTCTGTGACTTCTTCGATCCAGGCTGAAGTGGGTTGAGGGTATTGGTCGAGTACTAGGGAAATTGGTATCGCTGTGGCTCTGTTAAACGCTCCAAGTGCCTTGCTGACTATTGCTCTCCATGCTGCCTCCTTCCGTGACAACCTTTCTGTATGGTCTGCGGGTAGACGGCAATTCCTTCCGTTATGGCCGTGTGTACCGCAAGCGAAGCATTCGCTGGAGGCGATGGTTGCTGTTCCCGGTTTGAGAGGATAGCCTGTCTCGTGGGTGACCCTGGTATGTTCTCCCCACTGCGCGTTCCATTGTTTGATTTGGTTGTTGTACGCTGCGTGACCTATTGGGTTATCTGGATGGTGCGGTAACAAGGCTACGAGCTGCCTGATTTTGTTCTTCATGTCGTCGGTGATGATGAATGGTTGCGCTGATGTTGCTGGCTGGCGGCTGAAGGTTTGCTGCACGTTCTGGTTGACTTGTTGTGCTGGTACTCGCGTTACTGTGCTATTGGGAAGGGGTGCATTGGGCAGTGTCGACGGATTGATTGACATTCTCGATAACTGGTTTTGGAGGGCTGCAATAGAATTCTGTGCCGGATTGCGTTGTTGGAGACGAGCTACATCGGCTCTTAGCATGTTGACTTCTCGCTCCTGCTTCGCATTTTGTTCCTTCTTTTCCGCTAACCTCGTTCCTTTCAACTCCTTGACCTCCTTAATGAAAGCCGCCCAGTCCTTATATTCATCGTCCTTCAACAGATCCTTAACGATGCTCGGTAGCAGTCCTCTGACTTGCCATATCATGGAGGTGCTTGCTGCGATTCCTGCGCTCATCGCCAACTGCATTGTCTTAGTTGCCCATGCTTCGTGTGCCCAACACTCCCTGTCGTATAGGGTAGTCTTCGTTCCTACTTCCGCTTCTGCTAGTTTGTGCTCCAGCAGCTCCTTCTCGTACTCCGCTCTAGTCTTCTCCGCTATTATGATTGGTGGCCATCGGGTTTCAAATTCTGTGACGAACGCTGCCCATGTGGCTTTCTGCGCGGATGCGAGTGCCTTGAGCCAGACTTCTGCCTCCGATCCTGTACCTAGATAGTCGCTGAACGCTTCCAGCTTGTCGCTACTTGAGGTTACTGCTTGTTGCCTCATTGCGCGATTAAACGACTTCAAGAAATCCGCTGGGTTTTCTGATTTGCGGCCGTCCCCGTGGAATATCTGTGGAGTTTCCATGGTCATGATTGCTTTCGGCTGTGCTAACGCGAAGAAGTTGTCTAGATTATAGTCTGGTGTGATAGAGAGCGATGTGAGTGGTTCTGTTTTCGTATGGCGTTGTGGTGGTTTGAAGATGGTCAGGGGTAATCGCAGGTCTAGTTCTGGGACTGCAAGTTCTGGGGCTGCGAGTTCTGGGAATGGGACTACGTTGCTAATGTTTCCTTCATCCTCAATGCTACTAAGGGATGAACTCCGTGACCGACTTGGTGTATTGTGAGATGAGCGTTCGGGAGTGTCAAGTGGTGATGAAACTGTGGATGTGCCTGGTGTCCAGTCCGACCAGTTGGTTTTTGAACGGGTGTTGGTCACTGCGAATCCTGTTGCTGTTCTCGGTCTTAGACTATCGGGGTTGGGCATCAGTTTTTCGATTGGAAATCCATGTAATTGAGTTGAATGGAACACAGCCCTTTTATAAATCTCGCAGGTGTCTTTTCAGACGCCTGCTGTCTAGCTTAGCCCTTCTGGGCGTAACACGACGTAAAGGGAAGGTTGTTTTGTTTAGAGTTCGTGCAATCGAATGTGCTTAAGTGAGCTAGTCTCGAATCTCGCCTGTTCACCACGTTGGAGCAGTGCCGACTGCTAAAGACCACGCTGCTGCTAGAACCGAGGTGGATCGATGATGATGTACACTACGAACATGCTGACACCTGACCTATGTGCTGACTAAGCTATGGGAACAGCCGATGAGGCTCTAGGTGCGTGGCCTATGCCCTTGGAACCCCTAGTCCAACGTATTCTCGATGAACTTCGGCGGCGCCTCATCAACACCCAAGGTCTCTTAACAACAAGATCGCAATCAAGTCAGATGAACAGTATATGTATTAGTGAAATGCCACAGCCGGATATGCAACTTACGTATCTGCGTTGCCAATGCACAGTGCACGCACTTCAATGCCTCGACGTTTGATTCAACGCGCCGCTTTCCCCTCTCGCCGTCCTTGGGATCTGTCGCCTCATACCGATGGGGTTTAGCTCGGAAGTTACGCAAATTATTATGATTGAGGGTAAGTTTTCGTGGTGCTGGATGGCAAGGATCGTGGATTCTCTGAATGCCATGTGTGACAGACAGATTCTTGCAGGCTGTGTTCAATGATTATTCCCCAAAGGGATTGGTCCGGACTTCGCAGAATATAATAGGTTTCCTGTGGTCCTGGATGGCAAGGATATATCAGGAAAAACTGCATACGGATTTCTTGAAATTATCCTGTCAGTAGGTAGAATGATCGCGAACAGCATCCGTGACGTCTGAATCTTTTGAATCCAACTTTTGCAAGCGAGTCTAGCCATGCGGTGCGGCATGATAGGTAAATCTGCATGGGTACAGGTAGACACTCCGCATCATAAGCTGAGGTTTCTGCGGGGCGGATATGTAAGTATTGTGAATCGTCCTATGTTTCGCATTTACCCAGTTGTGCTAAACGGTGCACACAGTGCCTGCAAGGCAAATCTCGTCACGATGTCCATGAGGCTCTCTGCTGGGTACTGATGCATGATGGACACTCCGTACCTAAGCTAAGGTTTCTGGCGGATATGTATCATCCCATATTTCGCATTTTTACAGTTGTAGTTCAACTTGTTGAGTTGTAGCCAAGTTGTGGCACTTACTAAACGGCAACAAATCGGCACATTAGTATTTGTCGGTATTTGGCTCGTCGGTTAACAAACGTTTCAAGCTCGACGTTCGCGACATCCTCCGCACAGGTTCAACTCTACCCGCTCAGTGAGAATCACAACAAAATACAATGGCAGTACTCGGCACGATCGCTGGTTTCTCATTGTTCGGTTTAGCAGCGCGTTTCGGGCAGCTCGCAATAAAGAAGAGAAATCTCATGGAGAGTGCGTGCCTCTCTCATTCACCATGGAGGTCTTTGTGTCACAGATACTGACGTCGCGAGCAGACCTCGGTGGGCACGCATTATCAATGGGCGTTTTTGGTTATGCTGGATATTGGGCATATCAGTGGGACGAACGTGCGGCTGTGATGCTTGCGCAGAAGCGTGCGGAGATTACTGAGCGGAGAGAACGGAAGTTGGCGCATGCTGCATGATTCATTTAGATTTGGTGGGTGCGGTGCAGAGGTGAGTTCGTCATTCTTTTTTGTTGTGACATCAATCTGAATTATAGCTTGAAGGTCATGCGTATCGTACGCCGGGATACCAGCCTTGTTAATGGAGTGTACTGTATGTCAGGTATCTTTTGACGCTGCGCTGAACATTGAACCCTCTGGCTACCGAGCAATATATCCTTCGCATCGGAAAGGCACTACAGAACTTCATGTTTATCATGCGCCAACCTCACGCCACAATATACTAAGGCAACCTTTTGGTGCCAGTGCCATGAACATATGGTAATAAATTTATCTTATTGATGCCTTCTACAGTCTGTTATAGGCACCAAGCCTGTTCACAGACTCGTTCTTGGTCCCTACTACTACACACTCGGGTCGGCGTGCGACATCCATATAGCGACGTGACGTGAATATATTGGATCCTCATAGTGGTACATACCCCAATCTAGATATTCCAAGATTGTCGCAGCCTACATACGAGGAACGTTGGACCGAGCGCAGGCTGCAAAGGAAACCCCAGGCCGAACCTCTAAGGCGGAGAGGCGGCGATTCTATCTATCGCTGCGAACCAGGATTCTACTGGACTAGGACCCCCAGTACTGTTATGGAGCACTAACATGGTCTTACACGGTCAGGTGGGCTCATGATGAATCTATATTTCTGCTCCTTCCATGGGGCTCGAGCGGTGACTTTTCTAATGCCGAGGTATTGGATCTCGATGCTGCGCTGAACGTCGAACACTCTAGCTATTGAGCAATACTACCCTTTGCACCGGAAGCGCACTACAGAACCTCAAGGCTTCATCTTTATCATACGCCAAACTTCAAACCAACCTTTTGGTGCCAGTAACTTGAACGTTTGGTGACGGAGATTTACCTTTTCGATGTTTTCAGTAGGGACAAAATAGGTGTCTGTGAATGGTTCACTGGGCCCTACTTTGTCCCTACAACAACGCTCCGGTCGGCTTGCAACGTTCAATCTGACTCGAGCAGTGATGAGGGACCCCAATATAGATGTCCCTAGATTGTCGCAGCCCACGGGGAACACATATTGGGGCTCACTCAAGTCGGCTCATGACATATTTTTCTCGTAACGCCAACTCCCGAGGCATTGGATCCCAGATTCGTACATCCCCCAATGAGATCTGGGGTGCCCCTTGTCACAGCCTAGACTCTCGATGAATTTATGCTCCGCTGCTTCCATCGATTCGAACATGCCCCAATCTAGGGTGCTAAGCCAGACCGTATTCTCCAACCCCTCCGAGCCTTCTCACTGGGGATAAGCACCCACTGTGACCCATGAAGGTGTGGGGTATAAGACGTCAATTGACTACATAGATATGTAAAACGCCGATATCCGCCTCCAATCGCATGAATGAATCGCCCATGTTGATGGAGAATGTGTTTCGCCGATAGAAGCAGAACATGCGTTGTATGGGCGGTGATGACTTCGAGGAACGGTAGCGAGCGCAAGTGCCGCCGGTCTGCAAAACCATTGTACGTATGAGAAGAACTTCTTGATTTCATACCATAGAACTGGTACGCCACGACGTGATCCATGGCAGGAGATCGCTACTAGTGGCTAGTGCTTCTAATATGATATCAAGTCACATCACCGCGAAGGTGCTAACAACGAGGGCACGAGGCTTGTCGGAGTTGTCGGACCTGGTATATGTTTGATTATGTAAGTTTGTACCTCATGGTCATTGTTCTCCCCGCAAAGCTCGACGACGACGACGACCACGAGGACATTCAAGATTGTCGGTGCACTTCGACGCGTTCCAATGCCAGTCACTCATTTGATGTCTGCTCAAGTTTCCCCACTCGCTCTCATCATCCCCCGACCACATATTCCTTCAGCTATCAGACCCCGTCTTTCAACAAGTTCTTTTCTTTCTTCCACTCCACGCACTCCTTCTCGTAGCCCAGTCGCGTCTCATATTTTCATTTCGCCCCCGGCTCCTAATAGAAACAGTTGTGACTCTTGGAATAGTTCAAACTACGACTTCGACGACCCTAGTGTAGAGTGGAAGGAGGATGAGGTCAGATTACTTGGCAGGGTGCGTAGAACTTTGATTTTTGTCGAGTGATTGACCCAAAATGCGTCGCAGACCTTGGACGCGCTACCTTCTCATCTTATCACGCCTTTCAACGGCTCAGTTCCGCCTCCGAACCTTCTCGACAAGATTGCGCGCGGTATCACTGCTGCAAAGGGCCCCAATGACTGGCCCCATTCCGTTACCGCGACGCGTACCAAATTGCTCGACTTGGCCCGTGCAAGAGCAATGGAGGAGCGGAAGAGGTCCATTATTGACGAGGACGTCATCTTTCTCAGCGGAAATGCACATCGTCCGGGAGATTGTGCTGAGCGCAACGATACTTCACCGGACGTCCTTCAACCTACTACAAACACTCCTAAGCGCCACCCACTATACAGGCAGTCCAGCATGGATTTCATGACCGATGCAAAGGTTGATCATAAGGAAAGCATTGCTCGGTACGTTTTTCCTCCTGTTCTACCCACTTATCTGATTATACGCAGCCTTTCGCACCGTCTACAACGACACGAGCATACTTTCCACCACCCGTACCTGCGTCCTGCTCACTTGCGTCGTCCAACGGAACACTCACTTGCTCCCTCTACTCCCAGCTCATCAACGCTCAACGCCTCACAGAGCAATATGCGAAAGTCTACTGCATCCTCAAGTTCCAACTCCACCTTTGGCACTCCCGTTTCCGGATCTGTGCCTCTGCGTCCGTCCTCTCTGCGCAGGTCATCCACTTTGACCCTCGCAAGTTCCTGCGACATGCGCGTAGACGCAGAAGGTGACAATGAGAATCTTTTCAAGACTTCAGAATCTCGCCGTAGCGGGGGGTATGCCGACCTAGCCCTGGGCGCTACTGTCGGTGTCAAGGTCAAGAAACCTTCTGCGCAGCCTGTTACCCCAAGGACACCTTCAACGAGGAAAGTCAAACCGCCTTTTTCCACCACAAATTCAAATTCAAAAACTAAAATTCCCGCTCTATCTGTGATCTCCCCACCAAAGACACCTCCATCCAAACCTCGAGTACTTCCCACCACCGCAATCAAAGCAGCCACACCGATCAAGCAGCCTAAATTCCGCAAGGGACACATGCCTTCCCTATCCGTCTCCTCTGACGAAGAGGAGAATGCACGTTCTCAACGTGCGAAGAAACCCCGTACGAGGGAACCTTCGTGGTCACTCATCGCGTCCTCAGATCCACATGCACGACAGTCCCTTTCCCAATTGGCAGCATCGCAAATTACAACTACAAGTTCTGTGCACAGGGATTTGGCGAAGAAACGCGAATCAGGGCGGAGTGCTATTTTAGCCAAGGCTTCTTCCAGCTCGTCGGATAATGACAATGAATTTTCGACGGCGAGTGTAGAGACCGCTGCTACGTCTGTCTCGCTGTCCACATCTGCTGCACCCATGCCCGTGCCCAAGGTCATGATGAAGCAGAAGGCGGAGGAGAAGGCGGAACCGAAGCTAACGACGAAGTCAAAGCCCATTCGTCGCAACCTCATGCGCAACCCGTCCATGTTCGGCCCCGAGCTCCCGTGTCCACAAGCAACCCCATCGCCTCCATCGCGCATCCCGCTGTCGTCTCCTATCGAATCTCCTGTTTCTGTGTCCCCGAGTACACCAGGGTCTCCGAGTACGCCTCCCATGTCCCCAAGTATAATTGCCACACCTCTACTTTCTATTCAGACGCGGACGCCTCTACTCTCTATCCAGGCACAGACGCAGGCACGTCCACGCACACTTCGCCGTGCTGCGCGTAGGATCTCGTTTGGGAGTTTAAGGGCTGCGAGTCCAGTTCTGTCCGGTGAGAGTGGGATGGTTGCACTTGGGAGTGCGTTCCAGCTTGCTTGATATTGCTCTTGATGGTTTGGTGTGAGCAGTGCTCGCACACCTATCGTATCTTTGATGCTTCATTTTTGATTTCCTCGTTCCCTCTGGTTTCATTTTTGTATGTTTTGGATTTCGTGTACTTGTATGTCTTTCACGATTGCTCCATCTACTTCATCTAACGAGTCTTTTCTGATTGCTTCCCCCCATTTCTTCCCTTTCCTTCCGCTTTCCTTTCTTTTCGTCTTTTCGTTAGTCGTTCGTAGTTTTCTTCTTACTTATGGTGTTGCTTATTTTCTCACTCTTCCTTGGTCTTTGTCGCCTTTTGAAAACTGGCCAGGTTCGGGTACTTTGTTCGCAAGTGTTTTTTTCACATTCTGGTACCCTTGTATCTCTTCCGCCTATCTCGACCCCGCCTACCTTCGCTCCCGACCGATCCTTTTTTTCATTTTCTCATCGTCCAAGGTACGCCCGCTAATTGCTTCACATTTACCACGTACGCTGACGCCTGTGCTTTATGTTTGATTTTTGATTTCTTAGGGCGCCCACACTCGCTCGTTCGTTCACCATCATGCGTGATAATGCACGCTTACACACTCTTTCGTTCTCCGCTTTAAGCGGTTACTGCCACGCTCGTTTGCATTCCAGTATGCCATGAAACACGCAAGTCACACTCCCTATATTCTGGTTCACTCAAATCATCAATGTCGGTCTCTGCGTCTCCCTGGGACGGGTTTTTTTTTTACGGATAGAGAAAATTCTCTGATTCTCCCTCCACCAATCGGCTCCTCATTCCCCCAGCTCGTCGACGAGCTTGTTCTGTTTATTCACCGGTGTATCAATCCCACTCTGTCATTACTTACTCATGAACCGCGAACCTGGAGTCATCACACATTCATTAACTCATCGCATTCAAGCGTGTACCATCACCGCCTCTTCGTTATCGCTTTCGTTCCTACTATCTCCGTTCCTGTCCACATCACTTCCTTCTTTGTACAACCCCGTCCTCTTTTTTGTACAACATCTGTCCTCTTCTTCGCACAACTCCCCCTGTTCTCGTCCATCTTTGTACGACTGCCCTCGTCGCTATACACGTCGATCGTGTTGTATGACAGGAAATTGGATACGACGCATGTATGTACTCTTGGTCGCATTTGAACTAATCAGCGTGTACATGAAGTAGAAGAAAGGTTGTGGATTCTCGCTAAAACCATTGCTATCTTTGTGAGAAAACGCCTGCCACCTAGGGCGCTGTTCAAAGCCTGTGTGTGTCATTGAACTACAGGTGTCATTGATGGGCCGAGGCCAAGATCACACTGCGGCCCACGGCTTCAAGTCAGGCCATTCCTGGCCATGCACATCACTAGGCACAATGTCAAAATTACGAACAATTCTCCGGTCTTTGCGGCGGAACGTGTCTCCATGCCACTCACTGCCCGCACTTTCACCAATAACTGTTCCTATCGATGTTTGGATGCACATTCATTCCGTTTCTTCTTGAAGTGGTGTGGAAGGTACTTACTTCGGTCGATCAGATATCAAATCTCGTTTTGGCACTGCAAGCGCTGGACGGTTGCATATCAAGCACGAACGTGAATCTGACCGTCATACATCCACCAAGTTCGCCGCTCCCTCACTCCCATCCTCTAAAGTATGACCCTGGTCTCGGATGATCCCAGCTGGTGGCCACTCATCAATGCGAATCGTATTTCCAGTTATTTTATAGGTTCGTCAGCCGCATGATGATGGTGATGACTCTATTGACCTTCGCTGCAGTTGCCTCCTCTGTTGGTTTTATTTACGATTGGGGTGAGCAATATCCTCAGAGCATAAAAGAATTGCTGACATCTGTATGATATTCTCAGCGCTTACATTCGAACAAGAAGTAGGTTAATGTCATGACTGAGGCAGCCATCTCGCTAATAATGGGTTTTACAGGTTGAACTGATCTGGGTGAGCAGACTCCCGCCTTCAAAAGAATGATGTGGAAATACAACTAATTTGCGGCAGAGACAACGCTGGTCCCTGATGACAGTTCTGTATCTCAGTGTATGTAGCTTATGTTTTAAGTGTGCTTAGCAAGTTGTGCTGACTTGAACGTATCCTAGGTGCGCTACTGTGGAATATTATATGTTGTGTATGTTTGGACGTCCGAGACACTGGTGTTGCGCTCATCAGCCATCTCTCACAACCAGGATCTACATACTGCGTATGTCTCCTCGCATACATCCTGTTCGTGTCTTCTGATTGGCGGCGTACAGCCAGTGTTTCGACAATTTCGATTACAGATGCAGTGAGTATTCCACACTGATACCTTCCATTCCCGTGAACGACCATGTAGGGGTGAGTGAGTTTCTCGAACAATTCGGTGGTTAATATACCGACTGCCACAGCTGTGAGTTTGTTTCGGACGTGTGATCTTCCGAAGCTCATAACTAATGTTGCTGGATTTATCAGGCCGCATGGTGTTCGACGCACTAGATAGCGCGGATGAGATTGTAGATGTATTACTGGGTGGTGAGCTATGTACCTCCGTGATATTGGCTTGACTGAAACATCACGCAAGTCATCATCATCACTCGGTTGTATGCCATGTATCAGCGATCCAGAAAGGTGTTGATATTTCTCATTGTCATCTTTCTGACTATCAGAATTGCCAACACAGTGATGGCCGCAATATTTATGATGCGTATTTCAAGGGGTAAGGTTTCATGCAAGACTTTTGAGCGCATCAGGCTCATTTACAAATACCAGAGGAACTCGTTCTCTCTGGCACCTATCAGTGCACGGTTAGCTACGGAGAAGACGCCAAACTTCTGGCTTCCATCACTTGGGTACTCGGCACTGTATGGGATGTTATTGCACTGTGCCTCGCAGTCTATATTGCTGTCAAGAACTTCCGTGAACTGCGACGATACTCAACAAGAGGTATCATTGGGGACTGTTTCACGGTGTTAATTAAAACTCACGCGAGTTACTTTGCGAGGTAGGCTCATAATTTAAATGTGGTTCTCTTTTCCGCTGATGTTCTGCACATGCTAGCTCTGTTGTTGTTACTTGCTTCCAGCTCAGTTATTATTCTCCAGCGATCTCAGTGGTATGCCGATCTGTCACTGACCTCTGCATGCGAGCGCGGTTCATCATTTCTACAGAACCTATATTCCCTGGAATCTCAGATCTATATTGGTTTCACTCAAGTCTTCCAGGTCGCACAAATGTTTGTGCTGGGACCACGCCTGATCCTTAGCATTCGAGAATATCGTGCTAAGCTCATGGCCAACTCCGATACAGCAATCACTATCACTTCAATTGATTTCCAGGAGCGTGTCCATGTATCAACTAGCAGTAGGGTGTGGCACGGGGAATGCTAGGCTCGATGATTCACGCTTGTCGGCACGTAGTCTGCAGGGAATGGGAGAAGTTCTATTTATAAATATTATAAGTTTCATCGTAGTACTCATGTTGTCGTAGTGCCAGTGGTACTTGTTTAAGTCACTATTCGCTACCACCGGTTTGTATATCACTGCCATATCTCATGCAGCCTCCAAAACCACGCTGTCTGATGGGAGGAAGTTAACGCATGTTGGTACCTTACCCGCGCCCATTTCACCGCTTCATCGGTTCTTGAAACCACAGCACAGGCCCGCTCGTCTCCTCAGAGCCCAAAGTAACAGGTACATCAAAGATAGGAAGAGATTCAATCAGGTAAGGAAACTCGCACATGAAATTCTGTGTCTTGATGCGCCTCAACACCTGTCGTGCTCTGGTTTCGAAACGTAAATGTTTGATTCTGGTAAGCATCATGCAAAGCTTGCAGCAATCAATATGTATTTAAGGGGGTGGTAACGATCAAGTAAGATGCACGATGCGGTAAAACAAAGAAAGTGAGAATTAGGGCGATAACAGTGGAAAGGTGACTGAGATTATGTGTGGGTGGCAACAGGATGCTGGAAGTGCCCGAGGGTAACGGGCAACGAAGTTGACCTAGTAAGTCTGAATTTGGCTGGTCGTCACTTCTCATGAAAGCGGGCGCCCAAACAAAAACCAAGTACTCACCTTCATCGAAAATGAAAGAGATCGACGTACTCCTCATCAATATCCTGCGAGCTATTTATCTCTGGCTGTCCGGTGGCGGTTCCTATGAATGCTTCCGCGTCCTTTACAATGTCCAGCATATTTTCCTGGGGTACGCGGTTGATTGCATTTAAAAACATACGACTATCGTACCCCCAGAGCGATTCGGAGAAGCTATCATTGCCGCTCATCATAATCTTCCATATGTCGCCGCTATGAGCTTGAACCTCACTCTTTCGTATGGCTTTTTTCTTGCCTTTTGCAACGGTGGTCGCAACCTCGAAACTCATCTGTCCGGTCGAAAGGAGACGTAAGGCGCGCTTAACCTAACGACGATCAGTGCAATAAGGTAATATAATGGTATAGGCATACCGCTGCTGCAGAGAGTGCAAGTGCGATTCGACAGTGTTGCTCTTCGCTTCCGAGAAATTCGACGGGTGCACGACCTCGAGTGTAATCGAGGTGAGCCACAAGTATTTTCAGTATGAATGGCGATTGCCACATCCCTGTCCACTCCTAAACAACGGGAATGTTAGCATGAATTAAGCATAACAGGTATCCCAACCTTCTTGTCGTCAGAAGGATAATTTTTGAAAAGAAAACGGTTTCCTTCAAGATAAAAATTAGCAAACTCGGAGCGTTGCTCGTAAGTTGCAAAGGAAGGGGGATCGGATGCCATGATGCTCGTGATCATCACGATGGCAGCGGATCCGAATCCAACGCGCCATAGGTTCAACCACTGCTTGGACTGTATGATAGAATTAACAGCAGTTGACTACTTGCGTTTGTAAGACATACCGCATGTAAGACTGCATCAATGCAGTGTTTCAATGGAGGATTCCCTGAGTACACAACCCTCCAAGCTGCCACGAGGATTTTGATCAGACTGTCATCGTCAATGAACCATGGATCAGTGTTCTCTCCGCCAGCAGCATGTGCGATAGTCGGGATGAATACACCACGCCAGGCATTGTCGTCGAAGCAGCTGGCAGGAAGGTTCAAGTTAATAGTCTTGTGTCTTGCTGTGGATAGTTGTATCGTGGTGTCTGGCAATTTGTCCTTGCGCACTGCCTCTGTTGTTTTCATGCGCTTGGCTGGTGGCATGTTGTCTACCCCATCCAGAGCAGTCTAAGGAGATAGTAAGCATCGCAATACACAAGTTTACCAAACATACTCCTGCAACTCGTTTGTCGCCTGTAAAGTTGACAGTTGGCTCATCCAAGTCAATAACTCCCTGTGCCCATACCGACACAGGGTCAGTACATGTACCGTTCAAGTCACTGGTAAGGTCGTTCACAGTACTCCAGTAAAGGACAGTTAGCTCGGTTAGCAACAACATTGTGGTTGAAATTCAGGGCACTTACGTTGACGGCGAGTGGGTGTTTGTATCTCCTCTGAGTTGTATTGCCGAACATCACTACCGCCACCACCATGTAGTGGTCCACCCTTCGCTTTCATTCCTAGAGCCATCCGTTCCCTGCCATCTCGATCTTTTGGAAACCATTCCTCTTCCTTGTTGACCACTGGGATTTGGATACAGAGTGTACATGAATTAGGAGAAAGGTTGCGGATACTCGTGTTAAGTATATCTAGTGGGGTTTGGGACTTCTCTTCAGCTAACGATAAGTAGGTGATAATGCCTTTGGTCACGCAGTTGTGATATAGAGCGAGGAAAGATGGATACGCCCTCGACCAGCTAGGCACGTTTCCACTGGATGTGGGAGGAAGGTACTGCAGCTTCGGGGCGGTGAACGGAACTGCTGCTGCTGGTGGGTCTATTCAAGTTGAAACTGGCGGGCAATCGGGGTTCGGTTATGTCTGGAACCAAGTTTAGACGGGGAGCTCGCTATCCATGAGTGGGCCATATTTCGCACCCGTCCGGTAAAGATCGACAAAGAGGTGCCAGAGGAGCTGGAATGAACGCGAGCCTGACGGGAAGCCATGGTCAAAGAGGGAAAAGTGCTCAAAACCAAGGTCGCATCGCAATGTTCGAGCACGAGAAGAGCGTTCCAGCTCTTTTTGTTGCAAAGGACTTCAGTCTCCATTGGTAGGATACGACACCGCCGACAGATCAGAAACCTACGGGACACCCAGTTCTTGCTCCAGGGCCCACATAACGGTGGGGTGTGGCAAGGGAGACCCAATATTAAATTCTCACGAACCCGCATTTGACAGAAAACTGGAATATCTTTATTAAATTTCCCTCCATGTTCGCTCGACATTGAGTCCGAGTCGGGGACGTGCTCAATGTTCATATAATCACTACTACACGGTGGGTCGTCCATGCTCTCACTCATCGCACGAGCAAGTTTGACAGGCAGTCATTTCTTTCGATGTGCTCAGAACCACGTCCCACGTTCCAGACTTCTTCAGTGTTGAAAACCACTATAGTCAGACTCTTCTTGCGTACCGCAGTGAACCGCGCTGCACCTCTCGATCGACACCGAGTCACCGACAATGTTCAGAATTTCAAATCAGGCCAATACTTGATACTGATACCAAACTCGCGCACCCGTGGCACGTTGCAACATAAATCGGAGCACATCAAGGTAGCTACGACAGCTCGTCCGGTGGCATTCGAATCGAGACTAGTAAGTCTCGCATATATACATCCACTCTTGTGCTTCAAGTATCACGGAGTGGTCATGCTAGATGAGCCCATCACCGCCACAATCGTCAACGCAACCATCTTCTGTCTTACAGACTGACTCTCAGATGCAAGGCGAAAAAAAAACGCTTTGTAAGTACTCTGATTAGGGACGTGATGAAATGGAAGTATAATTTGATAATCAGGTATGATATATCGACCCTCACGCAAGAGTGGTAAGGCGTTCTTGGTCATGACTCAACCTGGTACGTGATTCTCAGGTCGTTTCCCCTGTATATATGATGGTTGCCAGCAGTTGACTCGGACTCTATCAAATTCGCCATGAGCGCACGAACTGGTGTTGATGCCTCAGAGTCGGTGGTTGTCGTTGTGTAAATTACCATGAGCGGAAATTTTCAAGAGGAATGCGACCCTTTGTTCCAGAACCTTGTGAGTAGTCCTCCGTAGGCAGAATGAAAGGAACACGGTCGTTTCTTCAGGCCTAGTATGTAGTGAGACACATCTGAATCATACATGCCAGCATCACAGCAGTCTAGTATTTATCAGATCGTATGATATGCAGCTCATTGGACATTCACCCAAATTTACATAATACTAGGTAACGGCATATGGTTAATGTGACAAATATATATACACGTCGGGCCAATCAACTTGAAGTCTTCTCTAAGGCAATCATCATGTCAGACCCTGTCTCTTCCAAGTCTGCCTTCTTATGCATGTATATGAAGAACCATCCTGATACACTGGTTGCATATGTCAAATATTTCGGGAAAGTTGAGGGTAACGTGCTTACCGCTGAGATGTCTAGCATTGATTCCAAGGTAGGCCTGGGCAACGAACATCCTAACCTTGCTGGCATTGACGAATCCACCAGGGCATGACGCTTGTGTATAAACTCAAGTCCGGACAATCGAATACGATTCGAGTGTCATTCGATCCGCCACTTTCAGGGTACGAAGAAGTTAAACCCCGCCTTCTGAGTATGAAGGCAGAGGCGCAGGAAGGTCTTGGTATGGTGGGTATTCGCAAGTGTTGCTTTCAGTCAGTCTTGTGTCTGATATATATCCACCGTATCCAGCTCAAAGCTCCTCAATTGACCACATTCCGGCTTCCTGGCGCAACTGCCATCGCAGGCGCAGTGCTCACTTTGTCAGTGTACTTTTATTTCATTTCACCACCATCCCTTGGCACGACAGTCCTCTCCATCCCTGTCTCCACTATGGACACGTTCTTCTCCCCAGCGCACGCGTTCAGAAATGCCACCGGTCTTGGTCTTTCCTTCCGAACTGCTGGTGCAATTATCGGTGCCATTCATGCAGTTGAATCATTATATACCTGGTCACTTTGTAGACAATACGTGAAGGGCACTGTAGCGACGGTGAGCCCATCTCGTGACTCTTTGAGCCTTACGCTCCAACTTTATGTTCAGGCTGCTTATATTGGCGGTACGATGATGGTCGGCGCCCCGGTGTGGTCAGACATCAAAAGACGAGTTCAAGAGAAACGCATTGAAAGCGTTATGAAGGTTGAATAATTGACTTTCTGCGCGCGTACTTTCCCGGTTCCGGGGAGAATGTACATGGTGGTTCATGTTGTTCTTGTATTGGTATGATGATATCGATATACTTCACAATTTATGTTTTGAACCATAGCGTTCAACTTTGTTATACAGTTGCGACAATCTGAATCTTTGTTTCCGGGGAGGATGAAAGTGATAGGTGGGACACCGATCATGAAGGAAGGGCAAGAGAAGCGCGGTGCAATGGCTAGGAGACTAGTCCAAGAATCACACTTATATGACAGCTATACATTTGCAAAGGTGAGCTGTTTATTGAATTGTGAAAGACCTGTCCTTCGTCATGGCCTTCGCTTGGTATTCGGAAGCATTAATGACACGTATGCCACAAAAAGAGGGATGCATACAGCAACGCGCGCGACGGGTCACGGCAGGTCGCTTTTAGGTTCAATTACAAAGACATTCCCACGGGTAGTATGTCTTTTGTTGAACCCACACTCAGTACTCAAGCTTGCGTTGCAAGTTTTGATCATTCTTCATGTCCGATAGGACCGATACGTTGAGCCAGTCGCCGAGGAACTTGCTCATTCGCACAAGACCACAGTGTTTATCGATGTCGATGATACCTGGCCCATGCATACGTATCGATACTAGCTCGGTGCAGTTTGCAAAGTGACCGAACAATCAGTCCAACGCTTGCTACCGAAGTTGTGCGCTCGTGGAAGCACACGTACGTCTGGCGGCGCAGATATGGCAGGAATGGCCTGTTTAACTCCCTCATAACTACTGCTCCGAATCAGGACAGGTCTGGTAACGGTTCCATGGTCCCGCCAGCGCGTCCAACAGCAAAACTATGCCATTTAAGACTTTGAAAATGTAATCGTAGTTTGTAAAGCACAACCTAATCCGATTCTAGCAAGCACCCACGGAGTCCCGAGACCTGACGGCACCCAAGTGACACCTTTACTTGCTCATTTCTAACTTTTCTGACGGTGTGCCAACGTAACGCGACCATCTTGTCAAGAGACTTGGATAATATGCTGCTGGCGCTCGTGTAAAATATCGCCATCAAATTTTGAAGAAATGAACCATACCAGGCATCTGTATAGTGCGTTCAGCTTCAACATGCCCCGATTGTGCCCCGATGATGAATTAATATATCATGCTCCAGTGAATTTCATATGTGCACAGTACAGATATGTATGCACATTCTTGCCGAGACTGACCTTCCCTCTCACAGCTTTATGCGGGATATCAGCCGCTTACTCCGAATGTATCTCTCCTTCCCTCATTGCATATGCTCGCCCCTCATCCCATTCGTCCAGGCTTTTTCGTCTTCAGAACATTTGCGCTCTGGAATAACAACTGATTCGTGCCCGTTGCCACACTGATTTCCTTTCATATGAGTTTAATGCTCCCACTAAATCACAAGGGCGTTGTAGATGCATCAGTCAGGCTGCCATCGTAGTATGCGCCAGCACTTACTTCGCCACTACTTCCACCGCACAATGTATGCGCTCTCGTCTCCCCATCGATGCTCCCCCTGCCATTCACATATTATCTTTCTTCTTTCACAGTTGCGAACAGCGCGATCCCGGACATCACAAGTTGTTTTGACAGCACCAACCTCTTCCTATCGTTTCTTATTTTGTTCGTGTTGGAACTGGGTTTGTTTCTGGGAGCATCCATATACACAGACACACGTTAACCAACGCTCTCCAGGGCTCGTGTCTCTGATGCTTAGTATACGTGTCTGTATGCCGTCTTCGTGAAGCTTAACATTTTCTACTATGCATACGGTCTGTGTGAGTCAGGATATGCATTGATGTCATGCATCCGTGATCATCAACGATTCTTGTTGCGGAAGTTTTCTTGGAGGTGGACGTCCTTGCGTCGCTGCTCCTCCGTGTGTGTGAACCACTCAAACCCTGCATTACCAAGCCATCGATGTTCTGCACACCCAGTACGAGTACTACCCCATGTTCCAAGAGTACACTGTCCTTTTCCGCATTCCTTTCAACAAAATCTCCAAACACACTCATGTACAGTTTCCAGTTTATCATCCTGGCCATCCTTGCCTTGCGCATGCACCTTCGTCTCTGGCAGACCAACCAGCGTGTACAAGGCTATGACACCGTCGTGTCAGGTTTCGTGTTTATCCCTCAGCCCGATATGTCATATGCGAGCCGCACGGCGTGACGCTTCATCGTGCTGTTCGAAATTGTCACTCAAATCTCAAGCTCTCCTGAACGTGGTCCAGCCACAGCCACATGCCCCGCACACCGCAGCACAACTTGGCATCGGTCATCGTCGACCATCTCCAGGATTGTGTGGTCGTAACCTTCAAGCCTCATTCCGTTATCATGAACGACGTCAAACAAGATCGCCACATCTTTCGGCTGGAATTCCTCATGCTTTCATCGCAGGTTCCGCATCCAGATTCGGCGAGCGCTTCCTCGGACTGCAAACACACCCTTGATGAGCCTAATGTTATTTGTGTGAATGAGCCTGTATTCTGTGGGGATCGCATCGTTGTCCCCTATCAAAAACCGCACACAATTCGTGGCACCTCTCTGTGTGTGTACTCAAGTGATAGATTGGAGGAAAGGACAGGCAAAGAGTGTAAGTCCTATCTACTCTTGAACACTGCCGGTCAGCATTCTCAGTATCTTTTAGGCCAACAACTTGCAGCTACGCGGATATCTACTGGTAGCTCAATTTATTTTTATTTTTTATTTTTATTCCAATTTCTGTCCATTGGGGTAAAGCTGTGTGAGTTGAGTCGTCTTCCTGCACTTGTCCTCACTTACTAGTATATGTGCCACGGATGCTCAACAATAAGCAGAGCAACTGTCTCGAAGAGCCCATCGATGGTGCCACTGATCAAAATGCAGGGTCCATGCACACGTCGAAGTGGGTGGCATGGCAGTGCCTTGGGGGACCCTGTTCAAAATGATGTCTACACTTTATAAAATATCTTTGTAGTAGCACGCATGTAATAGCAAAGATCTTGCTTCAATGGATCATGGTGTTTGATATATTTGATACCTGGTAAACGCTTTAGCTTACCACGACCCCATGATGGGCTCCGATATGCGTGTGACAGGGGCCGATACCCCAGATTAGAAGTTGTTTGGTTCCCAAGTCTCTACGACGAGACGAACCCGACTTTCTCAGTGTCTTCTCTACTCTTATCATGGTTCTAAGGATTGGATATGGTGCCGTCTGCTCAAACTGTTAGAATAAAGTGATATCTGACACCTGATTCAACCAGTCCGAGAACATTTTTGTTCTCCCCTGCTGCAATTCGAGGCAGAAGACAAAGGCTCAATGTTTACTCTCGTCGAGTGCCCCAGTATGCATCTCATATTTCTCCTCATACGATTCTGAAGCAAGCATCCAACGCAGGCGGCACAGGCCAGCTGATTTCCCGACTCACGAATGACGAGATCGATATCGCAATGTACGCCCGCCCGATCTTCACAATGATGTCTTTGATCTTATCTTATCGTCCGATACCAAAACAGAGCGCTCACCGATCCCTTGATCGCAGGGATTGCAAAGGGCTCAGAAGCGTACAAGCTCGTAGGGAGCTACGTTACGTCACCTCTCCGCTGGTGCGCCCAGATTGACTTACAAATGAACGTATGATCATCGTTATCGTAGGGCGGTCATCACGGGCAACAAACCCTCAACATACAATCAAATCTCCGACCTCCAAGGCAGCACGATCGGAATCTCAAGAAACGGCAGGTGAGCACCCCAAATCACACGCTTCCACCACGAGTGCGTGATTCATGTACCGGGATTGGTGGCGTAGCGGGAGTCAGACGATGGCGTACGTCATGGCGCTGCAGCAGCGCTGGGCAACGAGTGAGCTCAAATTCCAAGGTGCGTGTCCGATCAGGTCCCCTCCATCTTCGGCATGACTAACGCAAACACCGATGCACAGTCAATAACGATATCCGCGGCCTCATCGATTCCGTGAATGACGGGACGACGAGCGCATTCATGTGGGAATGGTTCACCACGAAGCCTTTTGCAGACGCGGGTGAATGCCGCTTCGTGAGTTGTACATATGATAATGGCATATACTGATATGCTGACCAGTCCCATTATTAAATTCGTTGGATATAGATCGGCCAAGTCCCAACGCCATGGCCCTCCTGGCTTATCGCAGCGCACCCGACACGTGCAGAACCAGCCGCCGTACGCACCTTCCTCAACAATCTCTCGCGCCACGTTCGTGCATTTGCCTCTGCAGAGGCTCGTGCGGGCCCGAGCGTGAAGTTTGTAATGGAGACGTTTGGCTATCCTGAAACGGACGTGAAGGTGATGAGTTTGATCTTGTACTAATTCCCGGTTGTGAGGGAGTGCTGACCTAGTGCATTCATTTGTGAAGGAGTGGCTTGATGCTGTGGAGTATCCTGAAGACTGCGCAACGATACCGTGGAACGTCATCGTCGACACGTTGGGGTAGGTGCCCTTTCCCTGCGTTCTGGTTACGTTCACGTGCTAAACAGTAGCTGATGCTGACGTTTAGAGTCCTCCAACAAGCGGGCGCGGTGGCCTCACCCGAAGGAGATGTCAAGCGGGACCGATTTTTGAATCTGGACGTCGTAAAGCTCGTTTGACCCGTGAACAATCATTACTTATCAAGTCATTATTCGTCACTGATGGCCTTATCGTGTATGTCAAGAAGAAAGCTGCAATTGCAACATTTAATGTCCAACGTTCAAGCTCCGGATGGGCGATGTAATTACGACACATGTTGTGCAAGTACGGTCCGAGTCCTTTGAATAGTTGAACAACGTTCCACAGCAAATATTGAAAGTTAGTACGGCGACGTAGATAAGCAGCAGTGCATGTGACAGCTGATGACAGTTACAGATACTCTACAAATACACGACAAATATCCGTGCAACGGCCGCTGTGAAAAAGTCAGAATGTAGAAATAGAACCAATGTTGTGCAGCGTCCGGCGTAGTGATGGTGTAAATGGCGAATACAGTAAAAGTAAGACTGTTCTCTAAACAGCTATGAAAGTCCTCAAGACCGTAATATACGAAGGTCCCTCACCGAGCCCGAAGGAGGTTGTAGCGGCCGTACAAGCCTTGTAAACGCAATCAGCACCCCTATCCATCCAATCAAATGAATACAATAACACTCACTTTAGCCATATTCGCCTGCCACCGCTCTTCTCCCTCACAAATTCCCACACGAAAACCTCGCCTGCATCCCCTGACAGACAATCCACGAGTGTTTGTCTCCCCTCACGCGTGCCCTCCGTCTCGAGGACCCACTCACCTCGCCAGCCTTCACCAAGCCCATCGTCGACGTCGACAAAGCCCATCCCGACGCGTGCACGTGCGACCCACATATGTTTCTTCGCTGCGGCCCACCCTCCACGGGACTGTGGTGACCGGACACGTTCTGTTGTTTGCACGAGATTAAGTTCGGGGACGCCACAGCCGCCTGGGGGCGAGAATGCGAATAGGGGATGAACGTGGGAAGGCATGAGATGTGAATAGTACAGCGGCGATGGCAGGCTAAGGGGGTCATCGACGGGCGGAGGTGCAGGAGGGAGGAAGGGAACAAGCGAATGGCCGTTAAAAAGCAGCCATGATTTGCGTGGCGGGCTTCTGTCGGATTCTTGTGACGATGATGATATCTCGTCCGATTCGGGGGTGGAAGGGACGTAGCCGAAGTTACAGACGATATCCCCGGTTGACAGGTGTTCCCAAAGACCGTTGTCAATTAGCAGTTCTTCGCACAATGAGATTGCTGCGGGGATGAGGCCTGTGCAAGGCACGAATACGCGCAGCACGGGCGCCCGGGTTCGTGAGGTTGCCGTGTGAAGCTCGTGTGGGGAACTAGTGGAGAGTCCAAGAACGTCTTGCGCCCCTCTCCGAGATATTGGCGGGGATGGACTGCCACTGACCGAAGATGACGCACTGGACATCTCACTGGATCCTGTGCGTCTGTGGGTACGCATTACAGATTTTCTGATATCATCTTCTGACAAAAAATTCCGATGACTCGCATACGTGCCCGGTGGCGTAGGCACCGAGGGTGGTGTACCAGCAATAGTGCGCCGCCATCTGGCATCGTAGTATTTGAGAGACCGGGGCTCTGACAGCGGAGGGGGCGGAGGGGTTCTTGCGCCGAATATGGAAAGCTTCCTTTGCTTTCGGTTGATTGGCAGATTGATGTCAGCAGAGGTCCTGGGTTTTGAAGTGTCTCGGCCTCTTAGCCTGGAGTCATGCGATATCTGGCTGCTATTTGCGCGGTCACGGGCCCGACTCGTGGACCGCCTCGGATCTGATGCAGTACCTGAGGGATAGGCGCTTGGCGGAGCCTTTTCGGATGCGTCAGATACGAATGACAGAGGGGCAGGGAATGTGAGCTCGCGGAGGCCATGAGGCAGTGTAGGGGATACTGAGGAAAATCGTTGAGGTTGGAACTGGGAATCATCATCGATAGGTAGGGGGAGGGAAGAACTATGGACGAGGGATTGAAGAAGTAGTACAAATCGGGAGTGAGTGAGACAGAGAATGGCGAGCTTGTGGGTTAATTTCGCGGTGGTTGCGTCATAATCTCGGCTCGGCGGTAGGCTCGATATGCTCCTGAGTGCGTGCACTGGGTATTGATGGGGGGGAACTCGTTGTGAGATAACTAAATTTAACCAGGTGCAGTGACGTTAACGTTGGAGGGTAACCCGAACAAAAGAGAAAACCAACGCAAGAGGTCAAGGTCTTGGAGGGAGATGTCCAAATCTTGACACTTGGAGAGGTCACTATGCTTAAGAGCATAACTGTAGCCCGGTACAAAATGGGATAGTACGGCATCTCTGAAATCCCGAGTATCCCAGAGCTGCCTGATATCGGAGCAAGTTGATAACAAGACGTAAAAATCAGCCCATGGTATGAACTGTAGAAAGCGTGCGAGAATGCGGGGCTGCTTGAGGGAATGGACGGTAGCACGTTGCATTCTTTTCCATGCCAATGCTTTGGCTACGGATGAAGCTAGCTGCGGTGGACGGTCCTGAACAAGGCTCGGCCTTCTGGCCGACCGTAGTGATTCGTTTGGGTATGTACGTCTTTCCTTCGGAGTAGGAAAGGGGATGTGGTATGATTTTTGAGATAACTCCCGAGGTAGTGAAGGCAGAGGTCTGTCTCTGTCTGGGAGTACTGGTGGGTCCATGGATACGGGATCACTTGAAGTGCTGGATCTTGAAGAAGTAGAGTTAGTGAGTGATGGAGTGCGCTCACCGTATGGATCCATTGCAAGGAAGGGAAGGAGCATAGGTCATTAATAATTTTTTTGTGGTTGGTAGGGGGGGATCGACAGTTGCTAAATTTCAGTGATTCATGGTCACTTTATGATGGAAGGGGTACAAACAAATTAGGCGTGGTGTCCCTTCCTCAAATATTATGTAATCCTGTGTTAACTCCACTTTATACTTATTTGCTCCACGATTCATTCACTGCCTTACAGTCATCATTGCATTGGTCTCAATGGCACCAGCACCGGCGCCAGCAGTGAGTATTCAAACAAATTATACGCTAATGTCGCTAACCGCAAACAGGAAGAGAATCTCGAGCGCGACATCTTCGGTGATGGCTCTGAACTATCTTCAGAGGAAGACGGCGCGTTCTTACACCTTTCTCACATTATCTCCAACTCACCGCACTTTATTCTCTCACAGATGCCCCGCAGCAGCGCCAGAGACAGCAGCAACGCCGTCCCGTAGAAGAAGATACTTTCGGCTCATCTGGAGGAGAGTCGAGCGATGCTTACGTGCAGGAGCGGCAGGCCAAACCCAAGCGTCGCGTCAAGCGACGTGAGGACGATGAACCTCGTAGGGTACAGAAGAAACGCAAACGAAAACAACTCACCGAAGAAGACCTCAACGATCTTCCCCCTGAGAAAGGTTCGTCTTAGAAGTAAATTCATCGGCCCTGACCAACCGTTCCTCCAGCAAACAAACTTCGGCTAGACATGCAGTTCGATGCTATTCTTAAGCCAAAAAAGGCAAATCGGCAGAAAAAGCCAAAAAAAGATGATGAAGAGATTTTGGACCGGTTCGCGGACGAGGAGGTGTCTCGTCTCAGGGAGGCCATGCTTGGTGCCGCAGCTGATGACGAACAAGCTAACCGCGATAAGCTCCCCGCTACCAACAAGCTGAAACTTCTTCCTCAAGTAATGGAAGTCCTTCGCAAGTGCGCAGCCACCCTAATTTTTGGTTCACGTCAGCACTAATATTATCTCCCAGGCAATCACTCTCACAATCTATAATGGACAACAACCTTTTGGAAGGTGTCCGTCGCTGGCTCGAACCTCTCCCGGATCGTTCCCTCCCGGCCCTTAATATCCAGCATGACTTTTTCCCCATCTTAAAACGCATGGAATTTATTGACAGCGCCGTACTCAAAGAGTCCGGTCTGGGTCGCATTGTATTATTTTACACTAAATGCAAACGCGTCACAGCCGACGTACAGCGCCTCGCCAACGAACTCGTATCCACCTGGTCACGCCCCATCATCAAACGCAGCGCCTCATATCGTGATCGTGTCGTTCCGGTCGCAGAGGAGGACGGCACAGAGCGCACAAATGAACGTCTCAACGCTATTTTAGCGCGTGCAAAGGAGGGAGAAAAGAACCGTATCCGGAAGAACGCCGTTATGATCCCGCAAAAGGACATCGGCACGTACACGGTTGCGCCGAGGACCAGTGCGAGCGTTATGAAGGGTAATCACAGTGTGGACACTGATACTGTGCGGAGGAAAGTTAATGCTGAGCGGTTGAGGACCCTTTCTAGGAAAATGGCCACACGTGCATGAGCATTGCATGTTGGCGGTTTTAGATTTGTTGTATTTTTGTATCATAAACTTTGAAAATATAGTACCTGATTGATCCGTAACAACGATTGTCAATGTATGTGAGCCGTAAACAGAATTTGTCACTGCGTGCTACTGACACGAGTGCAGATGTGCAAGAAAACGAATCACATACAAAGGGGGTTCGCTGGAGTTGCTGGCCTGAAAAGCGAGCTCGAGGCAGACGAGCAGATGTCGATGCGTCATGGAGCCCCGTTAGTCACGGGCGGAAAAATGGGCCTGAGGACCAAGATTACGAGCTTACGGCCTGACGGCCGAGCATGTGTCTATTACGATCCCGTAACTGACACGTCTATGTATGTTGGACTTATTTCCGATCACATGGGCTACGCACATCACCCAAAATACCAATTGTCTGCGTTAATATTTAGATCAAATTACACGAGACTAGTTGGCCGTGTTCATCATAAGCATTGCTGCCGCCGCCGAAATTCCTTCTGGTCTGTGAGGCCCGAGCCAACCTCCGCATGTATAGGGGAAATGAACTGAACTTTAACAACCGCGCCAGGTCATGACTACATATGGCCACATTACCATGTAAACCATCGATAGCTGATTCACAGCTAAGAACACCTACGCATATTAGAGTAAGCCGATCGATCCTGTTCCAAAAAGAACTTGCGAAAATATCGAAAAAGGTATGCAACTGACGATTGCAACATTGTAAGCATGATTCGAGATGATGTCTCCATCCGAACACGGCACGAGCAGCCGACCAGCCATGCGGATGAGAAGGTCTGGTGAGTCGGGGTCGTGGATATTCCGAACGAGCAATGACTCACTTCTTGGATAGTTCCATACGTGCACATAGAAGCGATTGTCAGAGGGAAATCACTTCACTCTTTCTCCGGTACGAGATAGAGGAGGAACACGGGCCGTTTTGCTACCAAACACACTGATTCGGTGTTTGATCATGCGGAAAGCAACACGTATGTTGGGGTCCCCAGTCAGACCAGGGAATCTCGATAGGTGTCTCTGAGTGAATGACCTTTAGTAAGAAAGTAGCCATGTCGAAAAGAACGAGTCATAGATGACATACAACCTCCAAAACCATAATTTGAAACCCCAGAGAGGGTAAGTAGCTGGGTATCAGACCCGAGAGAACCGCTGTGCCACAGGTTCGTCTCATAGCACATCTTGCACATCGATCAAGTCCAGGGTGGCAGATTCAATGGAACCACGAGCATAAAGCCCAAGCCTGTATTGAATGGGGGGCAGAATTCCGGACCATATAACAGAAGGTTTTACAAGTACAGCGCGAAACAGAAGTTAGCCTAGGAGGAAACATGGAATCACGGGACATATAGGGGACTGACAAAGGTTGGGGTGAGGAGGAACAGGAGATATATCAGCTTTGCGGGAAGCGATATGAATCCAACAGCCATCGTCAGAGTTTATGAAGAATAACTGATTACGGGGAAATTTGCAGCAGAAAACAATTGGAAACTTGATTGGCAAGGTGAGCGACTCGTTCATGGTGATCACAATGACGACTGCTGACCCCCAGGCATCACTGCCGCTTTGTGCCCAATGCCCATGATGAGTTTAACATAGTCTCTGAGCCAACAGCTGAAAACCTTCACCTCTAATACAGGGGAAACGACCTGAATATCAATCACGTCAGGTCGAACCTACAGTGCGGCCATGTTAAGCTATCGCTTTATGTCATAATTAAGTGCCCTCACCCATGTTAAAGTAAGCCGATCCTGTTCCAAGAATAACCCCTGAAAGTCACGCGTCGGAAAAGATGCATGGCAGACGGTAGCAGAGTAAAAATGATCCGAGGTGAAGTCTCTATTGTAGCCCGGGTGAACTAGTCGAGCAGGCTTGTAAATCAGAAGGCCTGGTGAGTCGAAGCCGGAGAAGTTTTTGGAACGGGCAATGACTCTTTCATTGAAGTCCCATATATGCACGTAGAAGCGACCGTTAGTGGAGAGCGCTTCTAGTCTATGTCCAGGTGCGGGGGTACGATATCGAGGAAGAGCATAGGCCATTCTGCTACCGAACACACTGATTCGGTGGCTTGGGTCGTGCGGAAAGCAGCACGTATACCGTGGTCCCCAGTCTGACCAAGGGACCGAGACAGCTGTATGTGGGTGCAGGTTCTTTTCTGAGAAAATGATCATATCGATGACCAAAATCATGGGCACTGCAGGAAGAGCCATCTCCAAAACCATGATTTGGGACTCCAGAGAGGGCACGGAGTTGGGCACAAGGTCTGGGCGAACTACCGCACCTGGGAACGATGGAGTGGTATGAACAATGCACGATGGAGCGCGTGCAGAGGTGCACGTTGGAAAGAAATAGGAGATTCGGTGCTGAGGCGACCCATCAAGTTCCTGTAATGTGTACAGCATTATAACACCGTCCAAGTCGATCACAACAAATGTCTGTTGGTCAATGAGATGAACTTTGATCTGATCCCCAGAACTTTCAATTTGGTAGCCTAAATTATGCTGCTTAAACTGAGTGTGGTAGAATTTTTCAAGATCAATGGGACTTACACTCTTTGCCTGTCCTTTCCTCCAATCTATCACTTGGATGAACATCGTTTTCCTCCACCGATTGTCCGTGTGTGTGTAATAGGGGACAACTATGCGATCCCCGTAGACTGCAGGCTCTTTCATACACACAACATCATAATTGCCACGCGCATCAAAATAATGTTTGCAGTCCAAGGAAGTGCACGCTAAATCCTCATGCGGAATCTGGGATGAAAGCATGCGAAACTCCAGCCAAAAAACATGGTGATCCTGTTTGACATTGTGCACATTGACTAGGACGAAACGGGGCAAGGATATTGTGATCACAAGATCCTGCAGAGGGTCGACGATGACTGGCGCCAACACGTGCTGCGGCATGGGGGATAAATTGTGGTTGGGCCACGTCCGGGTGTTTGTGTTACACTCCTGAATTAGGAGATCCTCCTCTCTGGACGTCCACCAAAGCCCATACTTCATAAATTGTGCCTCTTTGGTGGTGGTAGGTGCGGCAGCCACTGCTTTTTGAAAGATGGTGTTCACATGGAAATCAGACTGCGACATGAATACAAATTTCTTCAGTGAGCTGTTCGTTTTGAAGTATTGGATCGAGTCCTGGGTAGTGGTCTCGATGATTCCTCGAGCAAAAAGCTCGAGCTTGTGTTGAATGCGCACACAATTTTGAGCCGCATCCCTGAAGGTTTTGCAGGCCTAGCGTCAACGGAAGTTAGCCTTGGGGAACCTTGGAACCACGGGAAATAGCGGACTGCTATTGCACAACGACAAAGGTCCCTTGGGGTGAGGAGGAATAAGATGTAACATATTAACTCTGTTGGAAGCGACAAGAACCCGACATTTGCCATTGTCGTGGCCGAAGAAGAATGAGAAGCCAAATCGTGACAAATCAGATTGTTCATTACATCATAATCCATCACGATTGATTGATTTGAGCTCTCCCAAGTCTCCTCTGATCTATATCATTAGCGCCTGTTGTCGACACGACTCATCGCGCCCATGGCGCCTCCCTCACGGCTGCTCAATCATGAAAAGTGCTAAGAGTTTTCTGTGGAACAAAACCGACACGAGTCACTTGCACTGGTCATCAAACATACACAGTGGATGTTCAGTCGCAATGACATGAGCATAAAAGTCTGTGCACATTGCGATCTGGGTCTCGTCTGCGTGAACGGGAGATCAGCTAGCATTGTAGTCGAGAGTGGCGTTGTGCCTTTGTCTTCCGCTGCAAACAGGAGGGGGGATGGAGTGTTCTGTATTGTGCATCGGACGAGTCAGTGTTGGAAGAGTGTTGAGTAGATGATACACCATGTCTGCACCATGTCTTCGATCTTTCGAACCTCGTCCCTTGCAACTTCGGTGTGTATGGCCCCTGTCACATCGGAATGCATGGTACATAGCAAGTATCATGCCATTAAGCCAAGAACTTTGGTACATGCGTGCTACCACAGAAGCTGCTCTTTTAAATAAAAAGCGATCATTGAATGAGTATCATCCACGCCAGTACAAAGTAGAAAAGCCTACAATGCGAGAAAATAGTTATTCTCGCAGCGCAATAGACTTCAGACATGACTCACAGGAGTGGGTATACGGCGAGCAAGATGCGTTGTGGTTCAATTTTCGTGCCGTCCAAGAAGTTTACGGATGCTGGAGCCGAAATTCAGAGTCAAAGATTGTATGAGTTGGAGTACGCTGAGCTTACCCCATATGCACCAAGCCCAGGCAGCCAGGGCTACGGGCGCACGCACCCATATGACACGCACGAAGCACGAGATAAGTGCAGCGATATCTAATGGCGCTATGCAGTAGCCAAGTGCACAGAGCCCTTGAAAGAAGGACCTGGTCATTGGAGTGTGAATATCATGGTCAAAATCAGACGAGGGAGGCACGGATGCGTTGCTCACACTCTGCCACCGAGAAGCTAGGACAGTTTGAGACGCAAAATTAGTGTCATTGCATAAGCGGTTGTGAGCGTTCCCCACCTTAGCCTGGACGGTCACGACAAGAGAGCCAAGGGAAACGATCACAACCACAGAAGTGAATACCCCTAATGACTGGCTGGAGGGTGCCTGTGGTCCGTGAACAGCATATAGCTCATTTTACATACAACACATAAAGGACGCACATTCACGCTCAACATGATGCCTAGGCATAGACAAAGCAATAATGGTCCCCAAAGATCCCAGTCTCTGCAAAGGCAATATCAACAAACGAGCACGACTGGAGTGTCAGGCGCCACAAACCTGAGGACTTCGCGTCCACTAGACTTACGAGGGTAGAGCACATGTACCAACTTCGAGTATATCGAAAGCAAGTCGCGTGCCTGGGCCTGGGGTCAGATCGTACGACGGAATAAGGGCGGCTGCACTGACGATTGTGGTGGTGACAGGCTCATCTAGAGTGTCCGCCCCAGAATACCTAAAGAATGTTTGCACAAGAGTCGATGCAAATATGCGAGACTTACCGAGTCTCGACTCGAATGCCGCCGACAGTTTGCCTGTTGGAACTGCCGGACGAGCTATTGGCACCGATGTTGCCAGACACATTCTGGTTCTGAGAGGGAGCTGCCGAAGGTTCGGCAAGCTGTTCTGGCTCCCTTGATTTCCCCTTGTCTATGGCTAGTGATGGTACTGAGAACCCAGGAATGTCTTGCTCGTCTAGGTCATCATCGTCATCATCTGGATGGGTGCTTGTTCGAATGGTTATGGACGTGGCACGAATCTAGAACGCACCTGCTTCTATGAATCGTGAAGTAGAAGTCAAGGCAGAATGGTTCATGGTTAGTTTATGTCGCAATTGTAAGTATGGGCACTGGGTAGTAGTGGTATGACCCCACTGCTTAGCGCTGGCTAGCTGGCGGACATTGACACGTCATCCATATGAGGAATCATGTTCCCGCGCCCGTTTTGGATGGACTGACGCGTCGAGCACTCTTCTGACATACGTACCTGCACTCATTGAACTTCGGGAAACATGGTTTGTGATCAGCTACAATCCTTCACCTTTATCTGAATATCTTACAGGGAAACGCACCATCAGGCATGCCGCCTGGCCAACCTCAAGGCCAGGACAACAAGGATAACAAGGACAAAAAAGCCGAGCCGCCAAAGAAGAAATGGGAGCCGCCTCTCCCGACCCGTGTGGGCAAGAAGAAAAGACGCGGACCAGCAACCGCCTCCAAGCTACCCCCCGTCTTCCCTGCTACACGGTGTAGGCTCCGTTTACTTAAGATGGACCGCATTAAAGACTACCTGCTCCTGGAAGAGGAATTCATTCACAACCAAGAGCGCATGAAGCCCGAGTCATCTCGTGAGGAGAAGAATCAGGATGAGAGGTCTAAGGTGGATGATATTAGGGGGACGCCGATGATGGTGGGCACGCTTGAGGAGATTGTTGATGACGACCATGCTATCATCAGTACCGCAAGTGGCCCGGAGTCATACGTTTCGATCATGAGTTTCGTCGACAAGGATAGGATCGAGCCCGGGTGCTCAGTCCTACTCAACCACAAGAACCAGGCGGTAGTCGGCGTGCTGGAGGACGATACCGATCCTCTGGTCAGTGTCATGAAATTAGACAAGGCTCCCACGGAAAGCTACGCTGATATCGGTGGTCTCGAGAACCAGATCCAAGAAATCAAGGTAATTTTCCTCCTCGATTACCGCAGTGACGTTTTTATTCCTTAACCCAGGAATCTGTCGAACTCCCCCTGACACATCCGGAGTTATATGAGGAGATGGGAATCAAGCCACCGAAGGGCGTGATTCTTTACGGTGTTCCTGGAACAGGAAAGACTCTCCTTGCCAAGGCAGTCGCAAACCAAACGTCCGCAACATTCTTGCGCGTGGTCGGTTCAGAACTTATCCAGAAGTACCTTGGTGACGGTCCCAAGCTTGTTCGCGAACTCTTCCGCGTAGCCGAAGAACATGCCCCCAGTATTGTCTTCATCGACGAAATTGACGCTATAGGTACCAAACGGTAATGACGCGTCTTACATTTTGTCTACGAATACTGACGTTGCTACCTGAAGGTATGATTCAACATCGGGCGGCGAACGTGAAATTCAAAGAACGATGTTGGAACTACTCAACCAGCTTGATGGTTTCGACACTCGTGGCGACGTCAAGGTCATCATGGCCACGAATAAGATCGAGACGCTAGATCCTGCACTTATTCGACCAGGTCGTATAGATCGAAAGATTGAATTCCCACTGCCTGATGTGAAGACCAAGCGGCATATCTTCCGGTACGCCTTTCCTCCTCTCTTGCATAGTCTAACAAACAGCGACTAAATAATTACAGATTACATACTTCGCGTATGAGCCTGAGCGAAGATGTCGATCTCGAGGAGTTCATCATGGCCAAGGACGATCTTTCGGGTGCTGATATCAAGGCAGTCTGCACAGAGGCTGGTATGCTGGCTTTGCGAGAACGTCGAATGCGGGTGACGAAAGCAGACTTCACTGCTGCGAGAGAAAAGGTATGTTGGATGTTTGAAGTGCGGGTGACGTTACTGAGCCGTTGTAGGTTTTGTACAGGAAGAACGAAGGCACTCCCGAAGGCTTGTATCTGTAGATTATTCTTGTCAATCCTTAATTCGCATTTCCATACACTGTCGTCTGATTGGTGTGCGTGCGTTTTGGTGAAGTGAAACCTTCTGTCCACGCCCACAGTCAGTATGTCCGCTTTTCTATTTAACCATAACTTCCGAACGCTTCCGGTCCTGCCATATGCTCCACTTTAGTGATTTCCACTCATCTCCAGACCGTCAGTGATATAGCTTGATCAGATACTAGTTCTCATTCTCGCCAGCTCTGGGACGTTCGCAGACGTAATTTAGTCATGATTGAGCATGATCGCGAAACAAACCAAGTCTAAGCGTTTTCTGCTATGTAGTCGTGCTGTAGCCGCACTTCAGCTTCCTCCTGTTGTCTCGCTCGAGAAATTCCTCATTGTGCATCGTGCATTAAGCTCGCATCGCCCTGTCGATATTGGCGTTGGCGTGATGGATGGCGAAGGGGTGAATTGTGCGGGCATATTTGGGAACGAAAGATTTTGAGCACACCAGGAACATAAGCATACAGAGCTGGCGTATACAACAGCTACTATATCACACTAGTACATATACAACTGGGTTACACTGAGACCTCCTCATAGATGGATCCTCACAGGAAATCATCAGTGTCCTCCCCCTCGGTATCCCGAAGGTCCTCCAGTTGTTCCAATGCTTCTTCCAGTGCTTTCGTACCACCATGAGAAACCCCGAACATACCATGCCAGGTGAAAACATCTAGATTTGGAAACACCGTAGCTAGGAAATATGGGACACGCGCCTCTTCCGACACACGCGAGTGTCCGACATTCAGCTCTTGGAGGGCTGTTTGCGTGGGCCAAAGCTCCTGGTTTCCGTCCTGTGTATGAGGTAGTGTCGGCAATTGTGTGCCATCGAATGTTAAATGTAGGATACGCAGCGATCTGCACCTTGACGCCAACGAAAGCATTGCGGCGAAGGTGACGTCGTTAGAAGTGCCAGGTCTATGCGAGGCGAACTCCAATTCACAAAGATTTGGCCAGGCAACCGCAACATCATCGATGAACGCATCGTCAAGATCGTATATGCCAATGTCGGAGAATATGACAGTCGACAGCCTTCTGAACTTGAGTAAAGGCCGGAAAATATGGGAAGGGAGTATGCTGTGGCAGTCAGGACCTGGACGCTGATACGAGTCCCCGGCCATAGAGATCTTTTCCAAGGATGCAAATGTTTGGCAAGACATGGACAAGGATTCAATGAATGCGGTGATTTCCGTTGGGCGAGCAGGTGTGGAGTAGCTGATATGGATGGATGACAAGTGCGGGGTGGTAACTTGATGAAGAAAGGATGTACACAGTGGCAAGTTATTGGCCGCGAGAATGAGGTGTTTGAGGGTTCTCAATTCAAGTGGTAAATCACCCGATGGTGGGTTGTCCACATCGTTGGATGTTCCGTACAAAGTAAGCATCAGGGTGTCAAGACGGCACGAATGCTGGATGTTGGTAATGTTCTGCATCGCCAGGCACACGTTGATTCCATCTATGGACAGTTGCTTTAACTTGGGAAGCTTTACGAGACTCGGAGGGATTGTAAAACGGGCCGCCGATATTGACAGTCGCTGCAGGCCGGGCGCTTCTGCGAGGAGAGCGTCGAACAATTGCTCTACCTTACGCTCTTGGACGCCTGGCGGTACGTCAAACAGGAGTGTTTCTAATCCGGGGCGAAAAGAATTGGCGAAGCAGCCGGAAGTTTGAACGCAACTCCGGCAGATCAGCCACTACGTTGAAATCCAATGCGCAGAGGTTCGGGAAAAGTACCGCGGGAGGGAACAGCTTGAAAAGTTGCTGTAGTACACGGCGACTGATATGTGGTTTCATAGGAGAAGTATATTCAGAGTACCAGTTCGCATCGGAAATTGGGAGAAGCCTGCGTATCCTTGACGCGTTCAGTCTGGCGCGCTCCCAATGCATGGGGAGCGGCGGCGCAGTGTCGGAAAAATTCTGTAGATTGGAGCGCTGTGAGCATCGTCCTGTCAAGACTTAAATTGCATACATCACTCACAATGGTGTAGTCCGACTCTCCGACTATCCAAGTGTGTTTAGGCAGGCACATGATGAGGGGTGCCAAATGTGACTGCTCTGACCAGAGCATATTGAGGGCAGGAACTGAGAGTGTGGAGCAGGTCATGGCAATATTTCGCATGTCTTCCGCAGAGGATGTGACATTTTGTAATATTGCGTGAATGATATCGTCGACTAGCAGAGCGGGATGCATGCTTGAAAACTGTTAGTGGTGCTGGATCATTTGCACGATCCTTCTTATACAGCCAATCTCACAAGGATCCAGAGCCGCAGGTCTTGTGGTGTTTTGTTCGGGTGTGAGGGTCCACTTGTGGAGGTCATAGCGTTATTAACTCGATCGGCTGCTCCGTTGTTGACAGGAGCAGCGCTGTAGATGATTTCGCTGGATGCTTGCGGTACGGTGTTCGCTGCAGTAGTGTTGCTGAAAGGAAGATAAGCACACATGGTTACGTGCGTCGAAACGTAAAAGCCTTACTGTTCATGTGGAGTAACTTGTAACCTTAGGAGGAGGTACCAGACGCCGACTCCCGAGTGCTTATTTCACTCGGTGCTTTTGGTTGTCCTCGGAACGGCGGCAGCCAAAGAGGTCTATGTCAAGACAATTGACTCTCTTTCATCCATGGAGCGCTAGTCAGACCAGTGGCCGTCACTAGGACTACTGAATGAAAGTTACTTGGGTTTATTTTGATTTATGCGGCCCAAGCCCCACAAAAGTGTTTCAAGTTGCTTCTACGCACCGAGAATTAATTTTCTATTCACGGTGTTCTGACCTGCTATGTACCAAGTTGCCAGAGTCATCGTTCATGCATATGGTGTCTTCTGGATCCGTTGAAGCGAGGTTATTTTACAGAGGCAGAGAGCGTGAGCCTGCTCGGAGATAGCCTTCTATCCGTCCCGGGTCACGCCGTCACGGGGTCTGTCTGGGTTCATCCCTCTTACAGCTGTGTGCGAAACTAATGGCAGTGACAAAATTTAAATTTTGGCATCCGCGGTGACGAAAAAGGAAATACATAGAACGACGCGTCCTGGATGCTGGGGAAAGCTTTGTGACTTGTCCAGGTTTTTCAGACACTGTTAGCCATCCCTACTACGTATACTTTCGCTATACGTGTTATATATACAATTTGCTATGGCGAAAGGAAAGAAGTCTGCCCCGAAGAAGCCCACAATTAGAATACCACCAAGACCACTCCTCTCACTGACACCAAATGCTTCACAGATATCCACCAATTCCCATCCGTGATTCCACAGCCGAAGTGCGCAGTCTTTGAGATCGTTGCTGATCCTTCGGTTAACCATAGTATTTACGTGACAGGGCTGCGCAAGCTAGCTGGTGTCGCCAATGTTGTCTGAAAAGTTTATAAATGCCTGCGAGCGTCTTGGACGCATTGTTCTATGTATTTCCTTTTTCGTCACTGTGGATGCCAAAATTTAAATTTTGTCACTGCCATTAGTTTCGCACACAGCTGTAAATCAGGCTCGTGACAAATCATGACTACAGTACACTTTTTCATAATGCATAACGTCGGGACCCCTCCCAGGCTATGCATTATCACCCCTTATGCATTACCAAGGTGTGTGACATATGTGACACATTGTGATGCCATGTGACCTCCCTCAAGAGTGTGACAGCTGAGAGCGGTACAAAACATATCATTTTCTATTTACCGCCGAAGTACGAATCTATTGTTGTTTGCTTTGCTCCACGAATTTCCTCTCTGCGCACACCAGCCCTAAATGCCCGCAGCCGTTTTGAGAGATCAAATGAGAGCTCGAGATCACCAAATTGAAGGCAAGCATCTTCGAGTTGCTGGCACAGCGTGAATACTTGCGTGAAAGTGTACTCCGGCGTCACGTTTTCATCTTCGTCGCCGGCCTCGCTATCTGAATCCACCTCCATGATATCCCCCCTTTCAATTGCCATTTGTCTTCGAACTTCCTCAACAATCTCCTTGTCCCCACCTGGAAACTCGTAATCATGATCACCAACTTCCCTCTCTTCAACAGGGTCCAAAAGCTCTTCGATTGTGGGCGGCTCGCCAAAAATTCGGTTACGAGACTTCAGACCACCAACTGAATCCATGAGTTCAATCTCGAGTGTTGTAACTTGGGTGGGTATCTTTGGACGTGCGGGAATCCGGATCTTGAGGCCAGTCCGTTGAGATGCAGTAGTAGCTAGTGTACCAACAGCTTCGAGTGCAGTAGCTATGTCACCCTCGGCATCCATAACTGCCTTCAAAGCAGGTCTCCAATCCGTGTCGGCATAGTGGTCAGCGAGGTGTTGTTCCAGGCGAGTTTCTGCTTCAGGCAGAGACATCTCACTGGAGGCAAATTCCCGAACAATTTGCCACGCTACAGGGTCATTATGGGGGCCGCCGTTACCCGCACTTGTTGGAACGGATGAGTCGTCCCTACTTGCAGATGAGATCTTCGTAATCAATAAAAAATGATGTGCATGCTCACGGTTGAATTGCAGTATGATCCCAACAATGTTCAATGGTTGAAGTTACGATATTCCACGCTTCCTTTGCCATCATCATGGCTTCGAGAAGATTAATTTTATAAATTTCCCGTTCACCAGCATCATCAAGCTCAATGGCGCGAGCACAAAAATTGCGACGATAGCCAGCTTTAAAGCAGCGGATGATACCAGCGTCACACGGCTGGACAAAAGGTGTCATATTTGGCTCGAAATATTCGAGCTCGATGTTTGAAGGTTCGTAGGGGATTTTGTGGGCTGAGAAGTTGTCTACAAATAGGCAGATCTTCCGATTCTCCCGCTTCATTTGGAGATCGAGTTTCTGAACCCATCTGATTTCCGGTAAGTAACATAGCGAATCAATTCACACATGACTTACTCCTCAAAGAGCACGGTTGTCATCCAAGCTTTTTTATTGTTTCGATAGTAGAAACCACGTTGCTCAGGTGTTTGTTTTTTGAAGCACCGAGGCTTCCTTGCCCTTCCGATGAAAAACGGCTCAAGTTTCTCGCTGCCGTCAGCATTACAGGCGAGGCCAACTGATATGCGAAATTTGTCCTTCTTTCTGCCACTCATCTGTTTCGTTGCGAGTCCACGATCTGGAGGTGCGCTTGACATTGAATACAAGTGAGTTGTCAGCAATTTGAAAAACTAAAATGGCAGCTTACAAGGGAAAGAAACTGGTCTCGTCAAAGTTCCAGCGGTCCTTGGGAGCATATTTAGCCAAAATCTTTTGGCATCGAACACGTTCAGCTGCGACATCATCAAGATTCACGGATCCTGCTTCACCATGCCGGCGATGCTCTCGGATTTTGAACGTTCGACAAAAAGAAGCAATCCAACCATCTCCCGACAGCCTCTCTTCCTCTGGCACATCAAATTCTTCCTCAAACTTTGCTCGCTTGGCTCGTAGCATTGGTCCATTCACTGTATCTCCCTTTATCTCCATATGTTTGACCCATGTGAACAAGGCCCGCTCTACATCTGGCCTGGTTACAACACGTGGACGTTTTGATGATACATCAGTAAACTACAACTTTCTCACAGAGGTCACACACTTGGGGTCTTGCGGCAGCAAACCACAGGACTCCACAGTTCACGCAGGCTCACAGTGAATAGTAATGCAGCACTTTCAGTCGCTCACAGTTCAACAGGACTTACAAGGAATGGTGTTCCTACTGCACCTTACAACTAAGTAGTAAGTATACTAGTATGAAGTATTGTATTCCAAGTAGTACTAGCGGCATAAATTACTATGACTGAGAGCCTGGGGCTGGTCTGCATTGGTTGGTGCTTCTTCTAAGATAGTAACTGATTAAGCTCGAGATCGATGAGTTTGTCCAGCGCAGGCATGTCACTGATAAGGGGAGCCGACATCAACGACGCTGCGGCCAACTTTATTTTCGTACCTCAGAAAAAAATGTCACATTCTACAACGGAATCCCAAGTACATGTTGTATGTTTTAGTCTACTCGGATAATGCAAAAAATGAATGCTTGTCCCAAAAGTAGTTCAACCAAAACTCCCTCGCGTGCTCCATGCTATTATATGCCGTGAGACGCGTGTCTGCAGTAGCACCAAAACGTGGAACAAGATGGACTGGCGCTCGAAGCTGAGAGACTGGAATGATGTCGCCCATCCGTGTACCATTAGAGCGCTTCGCTCTTTTCAGTGTATGCAACTGAGTGGTTGGATCGCGTTCGCTGGAGATATCGAACCGTTGGACGTAAGTTAAGTATTGATCGTCCCAAGCCCATCGTGTCCCGCTTCTGCCAAGAGGCCGAATGACAAGCCTGATTTGCGCAATGGAGTGCCCTGTGGGAGATCATTCTTTAGCTTAGTAATTATTGCGAGTAAAGACAGAAAGAACGTACCTGAAAGGCTGCTGGCGGGCCAGGAATGACCAGAGCTGGTCTGAATAATGACTGGATCGTAACGACCTAAGGTCCAAGGGTCACTAGGTGGTGCGCAATTAAGCATTTGAGCGCGTCGAATGTTACGGGGATCGTGAAACTCGGTCTCCTGCAAACGAATTTTGAACCACACTTGAACTTTGTCAAATGGTAGCTCAGCGCCATGCGCAGCCCTTCTAGGACCACCTATGGAGTGGATATGATTGCCATAGGTCGCCTCACGGTGAAGAAAATCGGCGATAGCCGGTCGCAAGTCAGGTAGGCCGAACATAATGGCAATTTCATCGACAGTAGCATGCTTGATAGATGGATGGTAAGCAAGATTAAGCGCAGTGCGCCCGACGACAAAAGAACGAAGTGGGAATGGTACCGATCCAACTTTCTTTGCTTGGAGTATTTTCGCGATTGAAAAGTAATCTGTGATAGGACGAGGTTGTCCGGGACTTCGACTTGAGGAGAGTAGCTCTGCAGGAAAGCCGTTTGCGTCATCATCAAGCTCGTCATCCTCCTCAGCACTTTCCTCCCCAACAACTCCCGGGTCGTCGCAGCGATCTAACAGGCTAGTAGCGAGGTCAAATCGATTGCACTTATCGGCGCGATCAAGATAACGACAAATTTGCGGGTCGTAGTTGTTGTTGTTGCTGGATCGCGCAGGGTCTTTGACCTCGGTGATGTGCGCGTGCTCGGTGACATCTGCAGACCACTGTGCTATGACACCGGAGTTGCGGATACTGGTGACGATACTCTGCATTAGCTCGAGTTTGGGAATCTGCCAGTTGTCGATGGTTTTACCGCCTTTTCCTTGGCGGACACCAGCAGCGATGATCGATTGTTTGTTCGCATGGAACTCGTCTAGTGCGGCTGCAATGCGACCGAGATCCTTGTCATCAATGCACGGTGACTGCACAAGATAATTGAAGTGCATGAGCGCGCGTACAGCAACAATAACACCAGGAGGTGCTGCATCCGCACTGACTGCGATGATTGATCGCTGCACGTCTCGGTGACAACGACCCGTAACCTGCTTGAGTTTTGAGATGCCTGAGTAAAAGTGCCGATAACCAGTAGTGGGCTGTATGATCGAAAATCGGAAATCTATCTCGGACCCTCCCACTGCGAGGATAATCCACTGCGCATCATGGTCCCAAAACTTCTTGTGAATATGGTGCAGTGATTCAGGCGTAAAAAACCGGGAGGGTTCCGCTAGCAGCCAGTCCCACCAGAATGGTTTATCCACGCCATTTAGGCGAAACTTCTGCGCTTCACGGAAAAACTCCTCGAGATCATCTGGATGAGCGCGTGAACGTACGATTTCCAGTTGCTCGAGAGTCTTTGATCGTGTCCGGGGTTCGTGTTGGAAGGCGTCCCCGAATTGTTTGTACATTGCCATGGTAATTGGGGACGTTTTTTCCACCGACGCATGCCAGCATCATGGCTTCAGGGGTGTCGGCAATATAGCTAGCGAGTACAGTAAAGCAGTAACGACTGCGACCGATGGGATCTGACAGCATTACGCCGCTTTGAGCAGCCAACTTCAGCGGTTGTAGTACGATGTTCAAGCAGTGATGAATGAGCCGATCCTGTAACATGCCTTTCATTCGTTTGTTCTTGTGAATGAATTTTGCGACCGGCAGTAGGGCGGTGAGAAGGAAAGCATTGGAGGATGATTTGAGCCGCGTGGCCATGTGGATGTTGGCGAGGCTGATAAGGAGAGGATGTGCAACACGATCACCTGACAATGCAGTAATGCACGTCTTGTCTGAGGATAGAATAGTACCGAGGAGAGTTGCGCCACGGGGAAGCGCAGACTTGAAGAATACATGAGACGATGACTTCAAGAGAGCCATATTACGCACCTGCATCTCCCAGGCATGATCACCTGTCATCCATTCAGTATATATCCGAGAGAGCTTCTGCGCTGTGCTGTAAACCTTGCGAGGCGCATAGTCGATGCGATTATGGAATAAAGGATGATTGAATATGGTGGCGATACATTCAAGTGGATCCCGCCAGTAGAGAACAGCCGGAGACTTTGTGGGATGTGATGTTGGAATAACTTGCGACTTCCAACGTGGACCGCTAGGCAGCGATTCAGCTCGACCTCGTAGCTCTCTTGCTGAGTGGAAGGATAAAGGTAGATCACCAATCTAAGTACTATTTCAGCGAAGCCGCCATGGTGATATTTAAATTAACCACCTACCATCTCTAGCGCAAGGAGAGAATTGATTTTCTCCATACTCAAGCCGGAACGCAGAATCCATGCAGCTAGTTGCCATTCCCTTCGACCACTGAACGGATAGTAAAGATTCGTTTTACGATAGATGCTGTTTTCGTCAGCATCAAATAGGCGCAAAAACGTGTAGCCCTCGTCAAAAGCTAGTGGGGGCTCCGGAAAGTGATCGGTTACTTTGGCCTCACTGTCCTCGTTCCTCGTTCCGCCTCCAGAGTCCAAATCCTCTCCTTGGCTCCCAAAATCGTAGTAACTCTCATCCTCAGGCTCTCCTTGTTCATGAGTGTTGCTGACATTGTCCACCACCATGGGATCATGTCCAGTGAGCGGCAAGGTGGAGTTCAGTCGAATTAAATCATCTAGCCAGTTGTTGCATCCAGACCGAGGTTGGCTCATATGGCGAGCGACAGAGGTATGGTCCCTGAATTGTTTTCCACACGATGGGCAATGGGCTGGTGCCATAGCGCGCTGATATTGATATCTGGATCGCGGACTTGAGAAAAAGCAAGTTGATCTGAATTCGGCATTTTCCGATGACCATTCCTAAGTTCTCATGTTATCTTCACCGTCTAAGTTTGATATTACTACTCTACAAATCACTGTCAGCGCTTGCTTCCTGCTTCTGACGATATACTCGTTATTCTCGCTCTATCGATGAATGCAATGGGGGAGCGCCTCGCGGTATAGGTGACCTATACAAAATTCTTGAAGCCGTCAATTCAATTGTGAGTCGTTGTACATCATTTCCTGGCATTCTTTATGCAACACCTTATATTCCATAGGGAGGAGTCCATGAACCAACTGACTCTGAAGCAAGCCTTGTGCTTGATCTTGTAAGAGCCAAGCGTGATGTTTTCAGTCTCAGAAGGCGCTTGCAGATTGCGTAATACGGGAAAATGAGGTGCTTGCAAGCCTGCTTAAAGTTCGCGCAGCAGAAGCCGAGAGGAAGATAGATGAGACAGATATCGGGCTGGGATGTATGAGAATCGT